>NC_086448.1:215646116-215936116 GCF_028390025.1 Pseudophryne corroboree
GGTTGGATACAGTGTGGGTTACAGTGCAGGTCAGATACAGTGTGTGTTGGCTACAGTGCAGGTTGGATACAGTGCGGATTACAGTGCAGGTCGGTTACAGTGTGAGTCAGATACATGGGGGTCGGATACAGTGTGGGTCAGATACAGTGAGGGTCTGATACAGTGCAGGTCGGATACAGTGCGCATTGAATACATCAATAGTGAACTTACTGTGACAGGAGGTGCCAGCGTTGTCTTCAGTGTGGGGGTGTTGGCAGTGCGGAGTAGTCGGCAGGTATCCTCTGTGGGGGGGGGGGGGGGGGGGGCGGTGCCAGCAGTGTCATGAGTGAATGGATGCCAGCAGTGTCGGCAGTGTTGGGGTTCTGGCAGTGTTAGCAGTGCGGGGATGCCATTGGGTGTCCTCAGTCTGGAGGTACCGATGGTGTCTTCAGTGCCAAGTTATTTCATTACTAGTGGAATTGCCCTCATATAATAGTACTGTACTGTAATGTTTTACTGTTATCCCAGTGTCAACATTTTCTTCTTATTATATTATGTATGCACTTGGATAAATGTGTTTTTTGTAACAGCTTTATATTGGTTTTCAAAAATATCAACACACATAGTAATAGGCAATTAAATTGTATAATGGTTAAGAACACAATTAACAGCACAGTCAAAGAAGGTGAGATCACGGTGGCATTCAGCAGGTACAGTACATTATTTTATGAAAGGAAGAGTAAATTACCTGTGTGTAGCTGGGTGAAAAGGAAAAGTTAATAAAATGGGAGAAAGGTGGAGGGGAATGGGAGGCCAACAGCAAGGACCCAGCAAGCCAAGAGACAGGGGCATTTTAACAGAGGAGGGGGCCCATGTGCAGACTCTGGGTGGGCCCCTCCTGTCCGCGGTGCAGTAGGCTTAGGCTTTGCGCAGGTCTCCAGAAACATAGTGTCCACCATGTTCCGGAGACTAATTTCACTACTGCGCATGAGCGGCTGCTATTCTGGCTGGGATTTTTGTCTCAGTTGCAACGCCCGACACGGTACTCCGGAAAGGTAAATATTAAAACATGGGTGCAGTGTATGTGGTGTGGGCCCATGTGCACCGGACACATTGAACCCATTATAGAAACGCCAATGCCAGGAGAGTATATACACCATGATAAGAAAAACATGGAATTTCATCAGGTTATGTTGAGTTAAACATTGTAACTAAGGGCCTAATTCAGAGATGGATGCAATGTATAGCTCATTCACAGTGAGCAGTTTTCTATGCCACTGCGCATGTGTATAAGTCGCACTGTGAATGTGCCGCATTGATCTTGCGACAGCGGCCGCAGTGAGAATTTATTTATAGTGACAAGCAGGGAATGTTTGTGGTAGGTAATGGGGGAGTGGCAACTCGTGCAGAGGTGTGTCCTGACTGGGGGCGTGTCACAGCTTGAGACTGCTATCCAGTATGCAATTGCAATGGCTCCGGCCTTACCTTCTGCGGCAATGCTGCATGACCGACCTTAGGTTTACTCAGAAGGTCAATTAGCAACCGATGTACATCCGATGTGTGGCGGATCTCAGACGCCTCCAGTGGACATCTCATAAAAATCCTGGGGGCTGCTACATTTGCATTTTTTCGCACAGCCTCTGCATACTAAATCACAGCTGTGAAGGCATGTGCTGACATCTCTGAGTCAGGCCATAAGTTGTGTTGAGTGACCTATTGTAGTGATACTGTGGGGTTTTATGCTTTAGGTAGGCTGAGATTTTCTCCATGGATACAAGCTGCCATATTGTGCTGCATACCTGCTGTAGGGAGAGGGGGTCCACTCTTGTGTGTTTATCTTTGTAATTGCCTTGATCTGTCACTAATGGTAGTCACATACAGTAGTTTATGTCGAATTGGATGAGTGTTCAGTTATTAGGTTACACAGGGTATGTTAGGATTGTCAATAAATGACCGTACTATAGGCAGACGCACGTCATCTGTCATTACGTTATTTCTGGCCACGTCGCTCAGTTTGTAACACGGCTTTGCAGCGATCCTTCCTAAAATGTCTCTAGCTTTCCCATCATTTGTCTACATCCAAGCATATGCTCTTTTACTTACTCTGAAACAGGAATCAGTAAAAGACAGAAACTTGGCACAAGCCCCATAGATACTGTACATTTATATATTAACATAACCCAGTTGATAATGAGCAACTTTAGATTTTGAAAGTACATCCTAAGTTTACACTTACTGCAGATTATACAAAATGGAATGCAGCACACAGTAGACCCACTGGGTATTCTTGTTTTTTTTTACCAGTTGGTTTTTGGAAAAGATTAAAGGATCCCAATGCAACTCAGCTACAACAGAAGAGAAGTCCTCAGGGGAATCACAGAACACTCATTTACACAGTACCCTAATTAGGCAGACAGTAAAGATGGCTATAAAGCGGCAGAAGATCTTTCCTCTAAAAATTGGATGACACCAGACGGCCATAGTCTCTGGCTGAGGTTATGATGAGTGTAACTACAGTATGTTTGGTAAATCACAAGGAACAAGTGAACCAGGTCATCCTATATCTAATGCTAATGAAAATGTTGACACAGCCATTAGAAGCAATGGGGATCATGGGGTTCATGTATTGGGTGTAGTATGAGTGGCCGGCAGCTGGGATCCCGGGGGCCAGCATACCGGCGCCAGGATCCTGAATGCCGGCATGCCGACAGCTGGGTGAGCGCTAATGAGCCCCTTGTGGGCTTGCAATGCTCGCCATACTGCAGGCACAGTGGCACACTATGCAGGCACAGTGGCGCGCTATGCACGCCACGCTATTTATTCTCCCTCCAGGGGGTCGTGGATCCCCAAGAGGGAGAATATGTGCCAGCATGCTGGCGGTCGGGATCCCTGCCGGCGGCATACTGATGACCACCCCATGTATCAAGTAGGGAAAACAGTGGGGAACAGCTTTGAGGTAGCAGTTGTCATACTATATATATATATATATATATATATATACACATACATACTGTGTATTTATATAAATATATATATATATATATATAAATATATATATAGATATATAGATATCTCCATTCATTTATTTATTTAAAGTGGTTCTAAATTATAAGCCTGGATTCCTTGGCATGTACCCTATACAGCTCCTGAATACTTAGCCAATGACACAAATAAAAGTGTCCGCTTTACCTAGTAAAATGTTTTGCATCACTGTTTTAAAATATGGGTTTGCATTTATTTAGGCATGCTGTAAAGTTGGTAACTTGAAATAAAATAAACTGAGAGTCATTGTGCTCGGTTGGAAAGAAACAACTATTAATGTTGCCCTGGACCTAGAACTCTTTTTCTGGCAATTGTGTTTTAGTACCAGATATTGACATCAGATCCAGGATATACTGAGTAATAAGCACACATTTACCACTGAATCCCGCATGAAGCTACAACCACCTCCGCTCAACTCCCAGATCATGACCACCAATCCCTAAACCCTGTCATGAGCAGCTGGTTCTAATCAGGACTGTGAGAGGGTAGGTATATTTTGTAAAATAATAGGGTCTGTGGAGACCTGTTAAACTAGTCATAAAAATGTAATGTAGCTAATCCACTGCTGAAGTTATAGTTTCCAAACCAATACAGATATCTAGAGCTGTGTGATATTGTAGCTTGCAATCTACTGCATTTGTTAGTCTTATAACATGTTATATACTGCAACAATAGTTACTTCACCTGGCATTACTGTATATGGATGCACTTACAGTAATAATTTTTTTTGTGATATGTCAAATCTCAAAAGCCAATCTGAATTTGCAGAATAAAAACGTTGAACCATTTTATTTTCTTCCTGCAATTGGTGAATAAGAACATTCTGCAATTTATGATACTACGAGTTCTGCCAAACAGTCGATGCCATTGGATCCAATGATGATCCCGATGGTCAGAAACCCGGCTGTCAAAATACTGACGCCGGGATCCCTACACACCTAAAAAGACCGGCACGGGAAACCCGAACGGGATCAGAATTCCAGCACCAGAATACTCGTTCCACTCCTGGCATGCAGGACAAATAAGCCGCTGGATGGGTTAGGTTTAGGCTGCAGGGAGGGGGGTTAGGGTTAGGCTGCGGAGGAGGGAGGGTTAGATTTAGGCTGCAGGAAAGGGGGGTTAGGGTTAGGCTGGGAAGGGTTAGACTGTCTAACCCTTCCCAGCCTAACCCTAACCCCCCTTTCCTGCAGCTTAGACTGTGGAGGGGGGGGGGGGGGGAATGGGGTTAGGCGGCCATCGGGGGAAGGTAAGTATATTTACCTTCCCCCTGTTGGGATGCCGCAGTCGGTATTCTGACCGCTGGCATCCCAACCGCCGGCAAAACGACCCCAACCCGATGTCACAAGAAGCTCAACTCCATATTGTTTGAGTTCACTGTATCCTTTCTTGAGTGTGTTCATTCCCAGGATGATGAACAAAGCTGACACAATCTAATGCATTATACTCAATATAGAGGAGATGGAAAACTTTACAGTAAGCGGAGAGGGGGTTCCAAAGTATAGACAATGTCTAGATCATGGGTCTTCAACCTGTGACCCTCAAGCTGCTGTGGAACTACATATCCCAGCATGCTCTGCCTCAGTTTTGCTATCAAGGCATGCTAAAATGGAGCAGGGCATGCTAGGATGTGTAGTTCGACAGCAGCTGAAGGGCCGCAGGTTGAAGACCCAAGGTCTAGATCAGGGGTGGGGAACCTTTTTTCTACCAAGGGCCATTTGGATATTTATAAAATCCTTCGGGGGCCATACAAAATTATCAACTTAAAAATTACCCTGCCCCCCATGTAGTTATGCCCATTAGAGGTACTGTGTGTACGCGCCAAAATATGGGTGTGGCCAATTAAAATGGGACGTGATACACATATGCCCCCAATAGTGCAGTGCCAGATACACATATGCCAGTGCAGTGCCAGATACACAAATGTCCCCACAGTACCAGATATACAAATGCCCCCACAGTGTCAGATACACAATGCCCCCACAGTGCCATATACACAAATGCCCCCACAGTGCCAGATACACAAATGCCCCACCCACACCCCACTGTGCTGCTCACCGCTGTTGCTGCCCCGTCCGGCTGCTGCGTATCTCAGCTGTCAGGGAGTCAGGGAAGGGAGGATAGCGTGGCTATGTTGGACGATGGCAGTTCGTGAGCCAATCAGAGCTCGCTGACTGGCAGCGGCAGCTCCTGATTGGCTGCCGGTCAGCGAGCTCTGATTGGCTCACAAACCGCGGCTGGTTTGAGATCCTACCCGCTGCTGCCACTGGACATATAGCTGTGCTCTCCTACCTGCCCTGACAGATGAGACATGCCTCCGCCGGACTGAGCGGTGGCGTGTCTCACTGACACGCCACCGCTCAAATGGTTTTCTGGGCCTTATGCGGCCCGTGCGTGTGCCGGAGGATCCCCACCCCTGGTCTAGATAGACAGTCTATAGGTCAACACCATATGGTTGACAGTAAAAAGATCTACAGTGTCCAAAAGGCCGTTATGAAAAAGATTGACAGTGCCGAATGGTCGTCACAAAAATATTTGGCACACATATGGTCGACATATGGGAAACACTTTTTTAAAGTTTTTTTTAGGTTTTTACAACTTTTGCTGCATTTACTATGCATGCCATTATTTATTACCTTGAGAAACCTTATGGCGAGCAAAGCGAGCCACCAAGCCTGAAGAGTGGTGAGCGAAGCAAGCCCCCGAGTGGACGCATTTCAACAAATTTACTATCCTAGTCACAAACTATTACCTTTAGTAAACTTGTGGTGAGCGAAGCTGAGCAAGCCACCAAGCCCAAAGTGTGGTGAGCGAAGCGAACCCGTCAGGGGATTTATTTCAACAAATTTGGGTAAAAAAATGTTTTAAAACTCAAAATCACAGCTAAAAAAGAAAAACAAATTGCGTCAACCTTTTTACTATCAACCTTTTGACCCTGTCGACCTTTTGACTATTGATCTTTTGACCCTGTTGACCTTATGGTGTAGAACTAATGATTGTCTATCTTTTTAATGTCTATCTTCTTTACAACACCTGGGGAAAGGCTGGTGATGTAAGAAAAGTCTCTTATATTGACAAATGGGACATGGGTGCTACCATCTTGCCTTCAGTCAGTTGGCCTTTTCCCAACTAATCCTGGACCTGATTGCAGACTCCAGTGGCTTATCAGCAGCCAGGGTGTCCTAATTAATTCTCTCTATGACCACTGCTCCTTGGTCCTCATTCCGAGTTGATCGCTCGCTAGCTGCTTTTAGCAGCAGTGCAAACGCTAAGCCGCCGCCCTCTGGGAGTGTATCTTAGCTTAGCAGAAGTGCAACCGAAAGGTTCGCAGAACAGCACCAAAAATATTTCATGCAGTTTCTGAGTAGCTGCAGACCTACTCCTACCTGGCGATCACTTCAGTCTATTTAGTTCCTGTTTTGACATCACAAACACGCCCTGTGTTCGGCCAGCCACTCCCCCGTTTCCTCAGGCACGCCTGCATTTTTATCTGACACGCTTGCGTTTTTAGCACACTCCCAGAAAATGGTCAGTTACCTCCCAGAAACGCCCCATTCCTGTGAATCACTCACCGATCAGCAGTGCGACTGAAAATACTCACTGGACCTGTGTGAAACTGCATCGTTTTTTGTGAAAGTACGTCGCGCTTGCGCACTGCGGCCCATATGCATGCACAGAAATGCAGATTTTTTTTTTGCCTGATCGCTGCGCTGCGAACAACGGCAGCTAGCGATCAACTCGGAATGACCCCCCTTCTCAGAACAATTTCTACTGTAGTCTGCTATACAGCTTGCTCAGAGTGTTGTTTTTTTCCAGAGTTCGGCTCCACAGCTCCAGTGTGTTACTCTCAGCACCTGTCATTATCGATGGGTGCCAGAGAGGCGTAACTAGGGTTTTCGGAGCCCAGGGCAAAATGAAAAAAACTACCCCTCCAACCAACTTTAAAAAAAAATTAAATCTACAAAGCTTATACAGATACATTTTATATAGGTACTGTACATATATAGGCACATATACTAGGTACATAAACTCTGATAGTAATAGAGGAGGGGAAGAAGCTGTGTGGGGCAACAGGGGCAGGAAGCAGAGCAGTCTCAGTAGTATACTGAATACAGGATAGGGGAGGGCGGACTGTGAGAGGCAATAGGGGCAGAAGGAAAGGGTAGTGGTTGTTTTACCATTGACCTAACATAAAGCATAGAACAGAAATGGGGGGCAGGCTGTGCTTGGCAATAAGGGCAGGAAGTAAAGGCAGTCTCAGTCTGTATACATATACTTGAGGACAGGAGAGGCACAACTGTGGGCGGTAATAGGGACAGATGTATTGATAGTGCCTGTGGATATAACAGAGAAGAGAGAGAGAAAGAGAGGAAGAGAAGAAAGAGGTTGTGAAGAAGAGAGAGAGGGAGGAGGAGGAGAGAGAGGGAGGAGGATGATGATGATGATGATGATGATGATAAGAAGTGAGATATAGAAGGAGGAGGAGGAGAAGAAGAGAGATAAATGATAAGGAGGGAGGAGGAGTAGAAGAAGATGAGAGAGGAGAAGGAGGGAAGTGGAGGAAAGGGAGAGAGGTTGAGAAGAAGAGGGAGAAGGAGAAGAAAGAGTGGAATAGAGAGGGAGGGAGGGGAGATATAGGAGAAGGAGGGAGGAGAAGGAGAAGAAGAAGAGGGAGAGGAGAAGGAGGCGGAGAGAAAGAGGAGAAGAAAGAGGTTGAAAAGAAGGGAGAGAGAGAGAGAGAGGGAGGAGGACAAGAAGAGAGATATAGGAAAAGGAAGGAGAAGATGATGAAGAAGAGAGAGAGCATGAGGAAGGGAGGTGAAAGGGGATAAGGAGAATAGAGAGAAGAAACAGAGAGGGGGAGGAGGAGAGAGAGATAGAGAGTGGGAGGAGGAAGGGAGAAGAGATAGAGGGAAGGAGGAGTAGAGAGAAATGGGGAGAGAGGAGGGAGAGAAGAGAGAGAGAGGGGAGGAGGAGTAGAGAGAGAGGGAGGAGGAGGAGTAGAGAGATAAAGGGGAAATGACAGCTCTTGCTGGCGTCACCTTATAGAAGCCTATGGGCTTCTTTCCGCATCTGCCCAACTGAGAGGGATTTAATTGGAGGGGGATGAGAAGTAGAAGAGAGAGAAGGAGGAGGAGGTAGTAAAGGCAGTTTCAGTCTGTTAAAAGAGGACGGGAGGGAGAACAGTGCAAGGCAATAGGGGCAGCACGAGGAAGGGACAGTGCCTGTGTAATGATGCAAGAGAACAAAAAGCAGAAGATGGATCATGCCAGCACCAGGCCATAGGGCAGCACTGTCTGGGAGAGGCAGGAGAAGGGCTGCAGAGGGGGAGATCAGGGAAACCAGGAGATGGACTGCGGAGGTGGGGACTGGGGGAGGCAGGAGAAGGTCTGCAGAAGGAGACTGGTGGAGGCAGGAGTAGGGCTGCAGAGGGGGAGACAGGAGATGGGCTGTGGAGGAGGAGATCAGGGGAGGCAGGAGTAGGGCTGCAGAGGGGGAGATAGAAGAAGGGCAGCGGAGACCGGGGGAGGCAGGAGAAGGACTGTGGAGGGGGAGATCAGGGGAAGGTCAAGGAAAGTGAAGTAGAGTGGCTGGAGAGAGAAGATGGGGACAATATCATGTTTCTAGCGGAGAAAGTAGATGGATATGACCTGAAATGAGGGACCTGTCCGCTCACGGTGTCCTGGCTTTGCCTAGGTTGCATGGAAACAGCGCAACAAAGCATAGGTATAGAGGGGGCGGGGGCAATAGGGGCAGGAAGCAGAAGTATTCAGTCTGCATACTGTACCAGTACCAGAGGACAGGAGGGGGAGGACTTTGCGAGGCAATAGGGGCAGCAGGAGGAAGGGGCAGTGCCTGTATTGATAACAAGTGATAGAACTGAGAGGAGAGAAATTAATCACAATGGGACCCTGATATAAACTGCTGCTCTGATGCGGAGGATGAGACCCAAGGAGGCATCCTGCTGCACAGAACTATGGTGTATTTGTAGTACATTGCTATAATTATAATTTACTACATTATCATGCATGCACTAGCATTATTTACTGTATATATTTATCAAGGGACCCAGCCCATACACAATGGTTAGGCAAACCAATGAGGTGTCTGGCCACACCCCATATGGAGGCTGGTCACACCCCTTAACATGAGCCTTTACCACTGCATTCCCCTGTTGGGCCCTGCATGCCTCAGTCCAACATTGACCATTGCTGGGTGCTCCCCACAGTTTCCAGTGTGCTCCTGTGTTACTCTTAGCACTAGTCACCATTGCTGAGGGCTCTATACAGTTACAGTGTGCTCCTGTGTTACTCTCAGTGCCAGTCACCATTGCTGTGTGCTCTTCACAGTTTCCAGTGTGCTCCTGTGGCACTCTAAGCACCAGTGACCATTGCTCCTGTGGCACTCTAAGCACCACAGTTTCCAATGCACTCAGGTGCTGCTCCAAGTCCAGAAAACCCACATATCCTGACAACATGTATTGCCTTCTATAGGTTTGGTATACATGTAGCTCATTGGCTCCCTACCCAATGACCACATGGAGCTATTAGATTATGTCTGCCATAGATGTCTACCAGGGCCAGATTGAAGGAGGGGCGACAGTACCAAGGCCAGATTAAAGGAGGGGCTACAGTATCTGTAATATCTACCCTTTGTTCACTTCACTTTCTTTCCGTAATCTATTTCTTTTGTCTGTCACTCTCCTTATGTGCTAATATCTTCTTCCCAGGTAACTATATCATTCCCCACATAGTCTCCTTGTGTCCCTACACCTCTCACTTATTCCATCCCTCTCGCACCACCTGCTACCCTCTCACCCAATGCTCCTCTGCACCTCTCGCACTCTCCATCCCTTGCTCAACCCCTGGTCCTCTCACTCCCTACTTCCATCACACAGCCTCAGCACCTCTCGCTCTCTGGGGGTCATTCCGACCCGATCGCTCGCTGCAGTTTGTCGCAGCGCAGTGATCGGGTCGGAACTGCGCATGCGCTGGTGCCGTAGTGCACCGGCGCATGGCGGTCGCTGGGCGGGATTGGGCTGAACGGCGGCGTTAGGCCGCCGTTTAGTAGGTGCGGCCCGGCCAATGCAGGCATGGCCGGACCGTTGGGGGGACGTGGCGCGGTGGCTGCGTGACATATCAGCGAGACACAACTCCCGGCCAGCCGCAGGAGCTGCGCTGGCCGGGAGTTACTCCATAGATACAAAGGCATTGCCTCTGTGCAATGCTTTTGTATTTGTGCGGGGGGGGGGGGGGGGGGGGGGGCGGCACTGACATACGGGGTGGACTAGCCTTGTGCTGGGCGTCCCCCCGCAGGTCTGAGTTTACGATCGTAACTGTGCTAAATTTAGTACGGCTACGATCTACTCGGAATGACCCCTCTATCCCTTGCTCAACCCCTGGTCTCCTAATTCCTTGCTACTCTCTCATGACCTGGTTACTTCTCACCCCCAGCATTTCTCATGCCCTGCTTCCCTCACTCAGCCCCTAAACCTCTCACGCTCTCCATCCCTTTCTCACACCTGGTCTTCTCATTCCTTCTACCATCTCACCCCCTGAATTTCTAATTCCTTGCTACCCTCACTCAAGCTCTGTACCTCTCATGCTCTCCATCCCTTGCTCAACCCCTGTTCCTCTCCACCCGGCTACCCTTTCAGGCCCTGCTTCCATCTCAGCCCCTGCACCTCTCTCTCTATCCCTTGCTCAACCCCTGGTCATCCCCAGCAATACTCACTCCCTGCTTCTCTCACTTAGCTCCTGCACCTCTCACACTCTCTATCCCTTGCTCAACCCCATGTCTTCTCACTCCCTGCTACCCTCTCAGGGCCTGCTTTCCTCTCACCCCCTGCTCCCATCACTCAGTCCCTGTGCCTCTCACGCCCTCCATCCTGTGCTCAGCCCCTGGTCCTCTCACTCCCTGCTACCCTCTCAGGGCCTGCGTACCTCTCAACCCCTGTATTATTTACTCTGTTTCCCTCACTCAGCCCCTGCACCCCTCCCTCTCTCACTCCCTGCTTCCCTCTCAAACACATGCTCTAGACACACACACACACACACACACACACACACACACACACACACAATTATCCTTTCTTC
Source organism: Pseudophryne corroboree (assembly GCF_028390025.1). Taxonomy (NCBI): domain Eukaryota; kingdom Metazoa; phylum Chordata; class Amphibia; order Anura; family Myobatrachidae; genus Pseudophryne; species Pseudophryne corroboree. The sequence continues at coordinate 215,657,231 of NC_086448.1, forward strand.
TGTTTAGCTTATGTTTAATGCTAAAATTTTCCAACCTTGAGTTTTTCTCCCCCCATTTGGTTGCTGACCTCGGATGCAGCACTGCCTTTTTCCTTTCATTCCATATGCTGACACTGACATTCCCCCATCCAGGGCCCTCCTTCCTGAACACAGAGCTGCTCTCTGCGGCTGGACAGATAGTGGCCGTCAGTCCTCCGGTGCTCTGCTGTGGATGGCAGTCGTTAGGTCAACAAGTTAGGTCGACATACATTGTGTTGACCACGTTTGGTCCACATGCATTAGGTCGACATGATCACTAGGTCGACATGGCAATTAGGTCGACATGTACTGGGTCGACATGGAAAAAGGTTGAAATGATTTTTTCACTATTTTTGTTCTTTTCATTTTTTGACCTTTTTCATACTTAACGATTTACGTGGACTATAGTTGGGAATGGTAACCCGAGCGAAGTGAGCAAGCAAGGGGACGCGGTGCACTAATTGGGGTTCCCTGTCACTTCGCAGAAAACTACACCAAAAAAGTTTAAAAAACTCATGTCGACCCTTTTCCATGTCGACCTAGCACATGCTGACCTAATGACCATGTTGACCTTGTGATCATGTCAACCTAATGCATGTCAACAAAATATGGTCGACCCAATGTATGTCGACCTAACTCACGTCGACCTAATGAACCACACCCCTCTGCTGTGTATCCTCCTGCTCTCACTAATAGAGCACCGCAGCTTTTCACCAGTATATCACCAGCCTCAGGACCCTGTCCGACTGTGACAGCCCCAAGCCGCACAGCAGGCTCCATACAGTCAGATATTCTGTGCAGAGCAGAAGACGAGGGAATGGTGGGAGCCTAGAAAGCACTCTCTTGTTGATCTACTCCCCATCCTCTGCACTGGAGCATGATAGATAGGGTGCAATTAATTTATTTATTTTTTCAATTCCCATATTAGAGTTACCGCCACACACCACCCTACTTCGGTCACTGTATATATATAAATATATATATATATATATATATATATACACACACACCGCCCTACTTCGGCCACTGTATATATATATACACCTCCCCACTTCGGCCACTGTATATATATATATATATATACACAATGCCCCACTTCGGACACTGTATATACACATCACCTCACTTCAGCCACTGTATATATACATGCCGCCCATCTTCGGCCACTGTATATATACACATCGCCCCACTTTGACACTCACACACATATACACAGTATATATATATATATATATATATATATATACACACATGTATAATATATACATACTGTGTATATATATATATATTTATGTATATATTATGAATCTCATGTTTTGCCTAGAAAAAATAATTTTTTATATATATATATACTGCATCTTTAATAGACAGCACCCCAGTCTGCCCTGCTGCCATGCCCAGCATACAATATTACTAAAGGCAGGGCCGAAACTAGGATTTTCATCACCCGGGGCAAGGCCGTAATTTGGAGCCCCCTGCCCACAAAAAAAAAAAAAAAAAACCCAATCAGACTAAAATAATCAGATTATCAAACATTTTGAAAAACGGGGATACTACTGGACAATATTCCCCTATGTGCCTCAGATGCCCTATGCGTCACATGCCCCGCCAGTGTGTTCAATTACATGCTCCTCTGTGTGTCCCCATTCATTGCACTATATCATAACACTTCATCACTGCACTACTCCCCTATCCACTGCACTACATCACTATACTACATCCCCTACACGCTGAACTAGATCACTACACTACATGCCCCTATACACTGCACTACATACCCTATATGCTACACTACCTCACTACACTACATCCCCTTATATGCTACACCACATCCGTGCACTACATGCCCCTATATACTGCAATACATGACCACACTACATACCCTATATGGTACACTACATCACTGCACTACACCCCCCTATAAGCTACACCAAATCCCCCCATCTGGGAGGCAAAGCGTAGGTTGATACTGCTAAGTGGGTGCACAGTGTGCTTCTGTAGTAGGTTGTATGGTGCACTGCATGCTAGTCGCAGCATTGCATGGCAAAGAAGAGAGTTTAAGACGGTAGCCAACATGGGAGAGATCCCAGGTACTGGAGCTCACCCACACAGCGTCGGAGCCAGCTGCTGGCAGACAGGTGAGTCAGATAGATTGCCCTGGGAGCTGTCTGCTGCCTCACTGGAGCAGCACAGCACTGCCGGTAAAAAAACCCTGCTCCTCTGTAACTCCTTGGCGCCCCCTCAAATCCTGCACCCGGGGTGCATGCCCCCTTATTCCCCCCCCCCCCCCCCCCCCCTAGTTACGGCCCTGCTAAAGATGCCTTTCCAGTCTAGTGCAGCAGCCAGGCAGGCAGCCAGCAGGTACGGGTTTGATGCCTCACATCAGACACTGAAAGTCAGGAGGATCGTGAGACGCCTGGCCGCCTTCACGCACAGACGGGGGTTACTGCTTTGATTGCCCTGTGCTGTGTAAAGGAGTCTCTGCGCGGTGGTGGCAGGGTGGTACCTTCGTGAAGTCACGGTGTGATGTTATGCGCGTGGGGGAGGCAGCGAGTCATCATGCGGTGCAGTGAGGGCTAGGAGAGACTTCCACTGTGCTACCATCGTATTCAAATATAATTGCTGGCATTAGATTCTCTTGTTTCGCCATGGGGTAGGAGAGGGGAGGAATACGCCTGGAGGGGTCGAGGCCTGGAAATCTGCAGGCTGCAGTAGAAAGGCATTTTTTTTCCTATCTACTGCAGCACAGAGCTGTGCAGATGCGGTGGTTTGAAGTGTGGACTTGGAGCTGCAGCTCCATCAGCCCCATTGTTAGACCCTGAGCTTCCCGTGTCTGCTGCTCTGGCTATGTGCAATTTTGACTAAGTGCCAATTTTGAAAATACTTTAGTACTAGACAGTCAAAATTTACTTGCCTGCACAGTCTACCTAACCTTGCGATACCGACAGGATCGCACAACAGAATCGCATCGGTATCGCAAGTTGGCTAACACCTTGCGATTTGCACTAACTTTCCTTGCGATTTTGACTATATAGTCCAAATCGAAAGGTAATATTGCACCGTATGTACACACCTTAACACTTGTTGTAGTGTTCCTTCTAGGCTGTTTCAGCAGGGTGCTGCACCCTGCCCATTTTTGAAATGTGAAAAAGCACCCTGCCCTTTTTCAGTGCACCCTGCAGGACCATAAATCTCCCCTTGTATACAGAATGCAACAGTCAGAGTGCATGTTACAATGTTGTCTACTCCCTGACCATCTCTGAAATTGGAAACAATTTCTATCCTTAGTGAAATGGATGGCAGAGGAGGGACTGTAAACACACCTAAAGATTTATCTGTCCAATCAGTCTGGTGGGAACAAAAATCTGGAAATATATGGAGCAATTTACAATTGATCATTTACTCCCAAACACTGGAAAACAGAAAATGGTCATTCAGACAAATTTGTTAAATCTGTTTGATTTAATACATTTATCCAGTCGTTTTCGTCCATTTTCCAGCATATGGGAGCAAATGGATGATTGTCGTTGCTCCATTTATTACCAGATTTTTGTTCCCACCAGACAGATTGGACAGATAAATCTTTAGGTGTGTACCCATAAGTGTCATAACGGCTGTGGCTGCCGGCGTAGCACAGCACTCTGATAAAGAGGGAAAGAACAGGGTAAGCAGTGAGCATGTACTGCTTACACTATTTCCCTAGTAGAAGAACAGACTTTTATTTTGTACCTATACTGTATATTTTAACCCTCTGCTTAACTTCTGTTTTATTACACATAATGATTATAACTACTTCAGCACTGGAGGAGACATTTATTATATCTACTTATGTATATGCTGTAGCCATTCTTTAATAAAAGACTGGACATACTGTATATAGTATTTTTCTCAGTACAGATGTTGGGTGTTACATGGGTGTCCTATATGTACAGTATGTAGGGGTAAATGATACATTAAGGGGAAAATATATGTATAAAAACTATAAACATATGCTCTATGCTTTGTGCACAGAGTCACATCAAAAATGTGCCCTTCAAAATGAAAATGTGCCCTCCTCAATGATCAGCACCCTGCCCTAAAAACATCCTAGAGTGAACACTATGTTGTGTGACATCACCTATCTGAAGCCACGTTGCACCCACCTACTGCATAAGGGCATCGATGTGCATAAGTGGATTCATTGGCACTAATTCTGCAGTATAAGTCTGATTAAATATTAATCCCTCTTGTAGCTAATAAACAGCTGGAGGGCCTCAGCTTAAGGACAAAATTGATCTACTGGTCTGTATTTGTCATCCTTCTAGATTTTACTGCATAAATTCCTAAACCATTTTAATTTTCATGAAAAAGCTTTCTGAGTAGCTGTTTTTGGAAATGGAAATAAAACACTGAATCAAACACCAAGCCTGCATTTTATACCTCCTGCTATGTGAGTTCATCGAGTAGTCAATTATAGGAGGATCATTATAGACACTGGATGTATGATTCATGTGCAGGATGTGGATTTTAGGGGGTAATTCCAAGTTGATCGCAGCAGGATTTTTTTTAGCAATTGGGCAAAACCATGTGCACTGCAGGGGAGGCAGATATAACATGTGCAGAAAGAGTTAGATTTGGGTGGGTTATTTTATTTCTGTACAGGGTAAATACTGGCTTCTTTATTTTTACACTGCAAATTAGATTGCAGATTGAACACACCACACCCAAATCTAACTCTCTCTGCACATGTTAAATCTGCCTCCCCAGCAGTGCACATGGTTTTGCCCAACTGCTAAAAAATTTCCTGCTGCGATCAACTTGGAATTACCCCCTTAGTGCATTTAAAGTCACTCAGAAAACTGGGAAGTTTGTTTGCCGTTTCAAGCGGTGCTGGATTAAGAGCCTCCAGGGCCTGAAGGTGAAAAATGTGGTGGACGTACAGTAATTATTTTTTTTATCTACTGAATGTCGACTTGTTAAAACAAATATAAAAAACTGCACTGTTCTGATACTCTTATCCCTCTGCACCTAGAAAGAAAAATCCAGGATCTAGTTTATATAGTTTAATATAGATTTCTATATATATGTATATATATATATATATATATATATGTGTACATACATACTAACTGAATACCCGTGATTCGCTACGGAATTCAAAGAATGATGCCAATCAGCTGTTCCGCAGCGCTATTAGCCCTCTTACAGCTCTATTCTCATATCCACTATTCAATTCCTCCTCAACCCCTGGGGCTGTCATTCAGTCCCGTTGTTTTCCGCATCTCTTGATCTTTTTGTTGCGTTCCCTGACCCAATAGTCTGCCCATTGGTCCTTCGCAGGCCCCGTATTCAATAACGTATGGGACCTGTAACCTCCCCTCATTCAGTAACTGCCCTTTTGCCCGGCTCATAACAGCAGCCATCCACAACGGCGGGCCCAGAGTGACCGCAACTGAGGAGCAGCACGGCATTAGTTCAAACCGGCGACTGCTGCGGAAAACAACGGGACAGAATGGCAGCGCCGGGAGGTGTGGAGGAATCTAACAATGCAGATGAGAACAGAGCGGTAAGAGGGCTAATAGCGCAGCAGAACAGCTTGGTACATCCCCCCTTAGCATGAAGATACATAGGCCGGGATGTACTAACCTTCCCTGCCGCATTATTTTGCTTTTCTCAGCACTCTTTGTATTATCTTCGTGGCTACTGGTCACCGCTCCGCTGCCCGGCGCCCGTTGCCCCCCACGCTCCCCGTCTTCATTCTCCTCTCTGCCATCCGCATCATCAAAGCCACGGCCACTGATTCCTCCGCTCTCCGTAGAGCTTGGTCAGCACTGCGCTCCCCCTGTCAGCTGCGCATGCGCACCTGCCACAGATTCCTGGCAGGCGCATCACGTGGTTGGTTCCGTCACGCTAGAGAGGAGAATGAAGACAGGGAGCGTAGGGGTGCAACGGGTAGCGCCGGGCAGCGAAACGGTGACCAGTAGCCGCAAAGACAATACAAACAGTGGCGGATCCAGGGGGGGGGGGCACTCTGGCCCGTGCCCCCCCGTCGTTTGTGGCCTCCGTCCCCAGTCCCTACGTCCCCCGTCCCTCCCCCGTCATCCCCCCGGCGCCGCACAGGGAGATGACGGGCACCCGCTGAGATTGTGTTACCAGCGGGCGCCCGTCTCCCTGCACAGCGGCAGCCGGAGGCAGGAGCTCAGTACTGAGCTCCGGCTTCTGGCGATGTCACTGTGCTGCGTGCACTATGGGAGAGACGTCAGTCATGACGTCTCTCTCATAGTGCTGAGGAGCGGACGCCAAGAGAGGAGGAGGACTGCAGAGGTCTGGAAGCGGGAACGGGGCTAGGTAAGTATGTTGTGTTTTCTCTTCCTCAGTGCAGCGAGGGCATCTACTGGTGGCAAACTACGGGGGGGGGGGATATTACTACTGGGGGCATCAACAAGGGGCATTACTACTGGGGGCATCAACAAGGGGCATTACTACTGGGGGGGCATTACTACTGGGGGCATTATTACTGGTGGAGCATCTACTGGGGGCATCAACAAGGGACATTACTACTGGGTGGGGGGGGCATTACTACTGGGAGCATTATTACTGGGGGAGCATCTACTGGGGGCATCAACAAGGAACATTACTACTGGGTGGGGGGGGCATTACTATTGGGGGCATTATTACTGGGGGAGCATCTACTGGGGGCATTACTACTGGGGGCATCAACAAGGGGCATTACTACTGGGGGCATCAACAAGGGACATTACTACTGGGTGGGGGGGCATTACTACTGGGGGCATTATTACTGGGGGAGCATCTACTGGGGGCATTACTACTGAGGGCATCAACAAGGGGCATTACTACTGGGGGCATTACTACTGGCACCATTATTACTGGGGGGCATCTACTGGGGGCATTACTATTGGGGGGTCATCTATTGGGGGCATTACTACTGGGGGCAGCTACTGGGGGACATTTTTACTGGGGGCCATCTACTGGGGGCATTATTACTGGGGGGCATCTACTGGGGGCATTACTACTGGGGGGTCATCTATTGGGGGCAACCTCCTAGTGGGCATTACTACTGGGGGCAAACTACTGGAGGACATTATTACTGGGGGGCATCTACTGGGGGACATTATTACTGGGGGGCATCTACTGGGGGCAAACTACTGGGGGACATTATTACTGGGGGGCATCTACTGGGGGCAAACTACTGGGGGACATTATTACTGGGGGCCAACTACAAAGGGGCTAACTACTGGGGGCAAACTAAAGGAGGGCATTACTACTGCATACCTCCCAACATGACCCTCTCCAGGAGTGTCAGAATGCTCTGCTCCTGGACTTCCCTCCTAATATATGATTGCCATCATCTGTGCTGAAACACCTTTCTTATCCATTACCTGTCTGCAATCATAAATTAAGAGAAAAGTCCAGGAGTAGAGCATTTTGTCCCTCCTGGAGAGGGTCATGTTGGGAGGTATGCTACTGGCGGCGTAACTACAGGGGCATTACTACTGGCGGCTTAACTACAGGGGCATTACTACTTGGGGGCTAAACTACAGGGGGGCCAAACTACTGGGGGCATAACTACAGGGGCCAAACTACTGGGGGATAACTACAGGGGCCAAACTACTGGGGGATAACTACAGGGGCCAAACTACTGGGGGCATTACTACTGGGGGCTAAACAAAAAGGGGGGCATAACTACAGGGGCTAAACTACAATGGGGCAAACTACAGGGGGGCATTACTACTGGTGGCTAAACTACAAGCAGGCAAACTACTGGGGGCATTACCACTGGGAGGCTAAACTAAAGGGGGGGGGGGTAAACTACTGGGGTCATAACTGCAGGGGCATTACCACTGGGGGCATAGCTACTAGGGCGCCAAATGACTGGGGGCATTACTACAGGCAACATTACTACTGGGGGCAATACGGGCATTGCATAAGGGGCACCACTACTATTGGGTATATATAAGGGGCACTACCAGTACAGTGGACATTGCATAATGAGCACTACAACTGTGGGCATTGTATAAGAAGCGCCACCTCACATGCACCGAAGCCGCACGCAAATGTACTTGCCCCTTCCATGGTGCCCCCCCTATCATTTTCTTCTGGATCCGCCCCTGAATACAAAGAGCGCTGAGAAAAGCCAAATAACATGGCGGGGGAGGTTAGTACATCCCGCCCATAGCCTATATGTTAACGGACAGTGTAAGGAACATATACATTTTTAAAAAGGCGATCAGCTTAGCAACCCCAAAAACCATGGATTTGACACTAATGTCAGTCATTTTGCAAATTTTATTTTACACCCCTTCTCACCCCCCATGCTGATGGCGGCTGAATGTGGACTTAAATGGCATCGGGAGTGTCACTATTCATCACCGTGACCCCAAAAACTATGGATTTTTACATGTCACCCCCACCACTAGGGGTGTCTTACCCCCACAGTAATTGTTCCCAGATTGTAAGTGATATGTGTACCAAGTTTGGTGTAAATTGCTCCAGACATTACAAAGTTATGCTGGAACATACACACATACACCATACCTCCCAACATGACCCTCTCCAGGAGGGACATACTGTAATGCTCTGCTTCTGGACTTTTCTCTTAATTTATGATTGCAGGCACCTGTGTTGAACAGGTTAATGGATAGGAAAGGTGCTTCCCCACAGGTGATGGCAATCATACATTAAGCGGGAAGTCCAGGAGCAGAGCATTCTGTCCCTCCTGGAGAAGGTCATGTTGGGAGGTATGCATACACACATATGTCTATTTTTATACACAGTATATATATATATATATATTGTGACAAGAAATCACAGTATACCCGACACTCGGCATACCGACACCTTTTTTCCCTCTTGGCATACCTCCCAACATGACCCTCTTCAGGAGGGACACAATGATCTGCTTCTGGACTTTTCTCTTAATCTGTGATTTCCGGCACCTGTTTTAAACAGGTTAAGGCTAAGAAAGGTGTTTCAGCACAGGTGATGGCAATCATAAATTAAGAGGTAAGTCCAGGAGCAGAGCATTCTGTCCCTCCTGGAGAGGGTCATGTTGGGAGGTATGCCAAGAGGGAAAAAAGGTGTCGGTATGCCATGACACCTCTGGATGGAGAATAAATAGCGTGGCACGCGTGGCTCATTTGCGCTCACCCAGCTGTCGGTATGCCAGCGGTCGGGATTCTGGCACCGGTACGCTGGCCACTGGGAGCCCAGCCACCGGCATACCATACTACACCCTTTTAGGCAGTTCTCCAAACAGCATATTTTACAGCATTAAATGTTCGCATCAGCTCTGAGTAGCATGAGATCATATCAGCATAGTAGCACAGGATCATATCACAGGATCAGTGGCCCCGACATCCCCACATACACTTATAGATGCTTATCACCATCAGAAGCCCCATTCTGTGCTCTGAACTAGAGATGTGCACCGGAAATTTTTCGGGTTTTGTGTTTTGGTTTTGGATACGGTTCCGCAGCCGTGTTTTTGATTCGGACGCGTTTTGGCAAAACCTCCCTGCAAAATTTTTGTTGGATTCAGGTGTGTTTTGGATTCGGGTGTTTTTAAAAAAACAACAACTCAAAAACAGCTTAAATCATAGAATTTGAGGGTCATTTTGATCCCATAGTATTATTAACCTCAATAACCATAATTTACACTCATTTCCAGTCATTTCTGAACACCTCACACCTCACAATATTATTTTTAGTCCTAAAATTTGCACAGAGGTCGCTGGATGACTAAGCTAAGCGACCCAAGTGGCTGGCACAAACACCTGGCCCATCTAGGAGTGGCACTGCAGTGGCAGACAGGATGGCACTTAAAAAAATTGGCCCCAAACAGCACATGATGCAAAGAAAAGAGAAAATGAGGTGCAATGTGTTCGCTGGACGGCTAAGCTAAGCGACACAAACACCTCAATATCACAGGAATTATTCATTCTAATCAATGGTATTATTGGTCCAAATCACTGGAAGAAAATGACAAAATCACTGGAATCATTTGGCATGATCACTGTAATTAATAATTAATTATAAATCACTGATATTAATTGGTAAAATCTCACTATCGCCTGCCTAGTGAAGTGGAATTTATATGGGATTTTGTACCGGGGACACAATAACTTCATCAATTGTCTAAATCCCAATGCACTAATGGCGGAAAACGGGCGCACGTCCAACAGCGCACTGATTATACTGAGAACTGATTATACTGATCAATCACTGATTATACTGAGCACTGATTTTACTAAGCACTGATGATACTACGGAGAACTGACACTGAGCAGCGAGAAGAGCACTGGACTATTGTACTGTAGTATACTGGTCACCACAATGCTGCACTGAACTACTATATATACTGCTCACAACAATGCAGCACAGATATGGATACTTGCAGTGACACGGAGCTGCAAGAAACAGCAATGGCCTACTGTACAACTATATACTGTTGGCCACCAAAATGCTGCACTGTACTACTATATATACTGCTCACAAAAATGCAGCACAGATATGGAATGGATACTTGCAGTGACACGGAGCTGCAAGATACAGCAATGGCCTACTGTACAACTATATACTGTTGGCCACCAAAATGCTGCACTGTAATACTATATATACTGCTCACAAAAATGCAGCACAGATATGGAATGGATACTTGCAGTGACACAGAGCTGCAAGATACAGCAATGGCCTACTGTACAACTATATACTGTTGGTCACCAAAATGCTGCACTGTAATACTATATATACTGCTCACAAAAATGCAGCACAGATATAGAATGGATACTTGCAGTGACACAGAGCTGCAAGATACAGCAATGGCCTACTGTACAACTATATACTGTTGGTCACCAAAATGCTGCACTGTAATACTATATATACTGCTCACAAAAATGCAGCACAGATATGGAATGGATACTTGCAGTGACACAGAGATGCAAGATACAGCAATGGCCTACTGTACAACTATATACTGTTGGTCACCAAAATGCTGCACTGTAATACTATATATACTGCTCACAAAAATGCAGCACAGATATGGAATGGATACTTACAGTGACACAGAGCTGCAAGATATAGCAATGGCCTACTGTACAACTATATACTGTTGGTCACCAAAATGCTGCACTGTAATATTATATATACTGCTCACAAAAATGCAGCACAGATATGGAATGGATACTTGCAGTGACACAGAGCTGCAAGATACAGCAATGGCCTACTGTACTGTACTACTATAATTATATACTGGTGGTCTGCAGTCCCCACAATAAAGCACACTGAGCACAGATATTTGCAGCACACTGAGCACAGATATGGAGCGTTTTCAGGCAGAGAACATAGATATTTTCAGCACACTGAGCACAGATATTTGCAGCACACTGAGCACAGATATTTGCAGCACACTGAGCACAGATTACGGAGCTTTTCAGGGAGAGAACGCAGCCACATCCTCTCCGTTCAATCTCCAATGCACGAGTGAAAATGGCGGCGACGCGTGGCTCTTTATATAGAATACGAATCTCGCGAGAATCCGACAGCGGGATGATGACGTTCGGGCGCGTTCGGTTTAACCGAGCAAGGCGGGAAGATCTGAGGCTGCCTCGGAGCCGTGTAAAATAGGTGAAGTTCGGGGGGGGGGGGGGGGTTCGGATCTCGGAGAACCGAACCCGCTCATCTCTACTCTGAACACGTTCATAAAAGTAGATTACAGGTGCAGTTTCATTAATTAGCCTAGCTCCTAGCTGACAACTGATTGAGGCAACACCTGAACTGGACACTTCATTCCTGTTGCTTTAGCTCTGGGATATCTGGACATTCCACATAACTTCATGTGGAACTAAGCTGTCCCTGTAACTATACAGTGAATGTATGTAAATATATATATATATATATATATATATATATACACTCACTCACACACTTTCACCAGACATCACTGACGGTATCAACGGTATTTCCCAGCATAGGGGAGCTGTCACTTGACCTGTAGCCTCTCCCTGCCCCAAGGCAACATTTACTGTAGATTTTCCTGCCCTGGAGCTGCCTCACACTCTCCCTCACTCCCTGACTGAGACGCTGGGCGCCATCTTATAAGCATAGTTGTGGCTGGTCTCTGAGACTGCAGGGCAAGGTTTCCTTTGTAAAGCCGCCTGTATACAGCATACTTCCCAACATGACCCTCTCCAGGAGGGACACAATGCTCTGCTCCTGGACTTTTTTCTTAATGTATGATTGCCAGCACCTGTGTTGAACAGGTTAATGGATAAAAAAGGTATGTCACCACAGGTGATGGCAATCATACATTAAGAGGAAAGTCCAGGAGCAGAGCATTCTGTCCTTCCTGGAGAGGGTCATGTTGGGAGGATGTTGGGAGGTATGATACAGAGCTGTGACTTTACAAACACTTCTTGAGTATTCTGCATGTCTTTATACAGACAGCGTTAGTTAAGAAAAAGTGTACCTATTACAGGATATATTGTACGAGTATTCTGATATATACCTCTGGTCTAGGACCGTGCTGTGTTATATACAAGGGCATAGCTACCATTGGTGCAGGCAGTGCATCTGCTATGGGGCCCAGAGCTGAGAAGGGCCCACCTTTCCAGTCAAAGTTACATGTGTATACATTTTCAACCATTGGTTGGTACATAAGGGCCCTTACAAACTTTTGCCTTTCGTCCTACACCCCTGGACCTGCTCCTTCTACTGTGGTATAAAATGAACTGGAGGGCATTATAATGTTACATGTAGTAATATGAACTGCGGTACTGAAATGTGGCACAATATAAAGTGGAGGCACCATAGTGTGGCATAATATAAACTGGGGGCCCTTTAATGTGGCATAATATGAACTGTGGACACTGTATATAGTAATGTGAATTAGGGGTACTGTATTGCATAATTTGTACTGGCAGCCCTACAATGTGACATACTAATAATAATAATAATTGTTTTATTTATATAGCACTCTTTCTCCAACAGGACTCAAGGCGCTTTACAGATATCAAAAACAATGCACATGCTACATAGGATTTGAGTAATACAACAATAGACAAGCAACACAGACATAAAAAAACCTTAAGCACACAGAAAGCATAATGCAGGATTGGTGTAGGCATTTTGGGTAATAACTTCCAAGGGTTGTGTATTCCACCCTCACAAGGTACCAGGTGCGGCAGCCATCTTGGGCGCTCAGCGTAGGATTACCCAGGGTGGAACAGTCCACCCCTAGAAGTGATGACACAAAATGGAGGTGATTTCAGAGTCCTACAGTTCAGAGTAGGGTCCATCAAAACCATCAGGCCTATGTATTTTTCATCCCATCCACAAGTGTACCATATGGGGCAGCCATGTTGGGCGCACTTTGAAGGTTACACTGTGGGAGGTGAGCCATACAAGGGCCAAGTTCATATATGGGAAGACTGATGCTTGTGTAGTAGTATGATGTAGGGCACAATGGAAAGGTGTGCGATCAGTGGAGGTAAACATTACAGGAAAAACACATGGTGGGGTGGAAGCATGCAATGAAGAAAAAAAAAAGACACAATAGCAGGTAACTAGTGGCAGAATTAGGATTGGGATAACATTATTTTGATCAGATCTTAGTACGGGTGGGTAGGAGAATGTGGGGGGCATACTGAGAAGCAATGGGGATGTCCCTGCTGATCCTGGTCCTGGTGCTCTTCCCTCACAGTTCCCTGTTCATCTTGATGGTTAGGCCCAGGGGCAGACTTGATGTTCTCAGCCAGAGAGGTGGTAAGCCTGGTCTTGGTGTTCTCATGCTTGAGGTGAGGAGAGGCCACATAAAGTTCCAGAGTTTTTGTGGTTGTAATTAGAGATGTGCACTTGAAATTTTTCGGGTTTTGTGTTTTGGTTTTGGGTTCGGTTCCGCGGCCGTGTTTTGGGTTCGACCGCGTTTTGGCAAAACCTCACCGAATTTTTTTTGTCGGATTCGGGTGTGTTTTGGATTCGGGTGTTTTTTTAAAAAAACACTAAAAAAACAGCTTAAATCATAGAATTTGGGGGTCATTTTGATCCCAAAGTATTATTAACCTCAAAAACCATAATTTCCACTCATTTTCAGTCTATTCTGAATACCTCACACCTCACAATATTATTTTTAGTCCTAAAATTTGCACCTAGGTCGCTGGATGACTAAGCTAAGCGACCCTAGTGGCCGACACAAACACCGTGCCCATCTAGGAGTGGCACTGCAGTGTAACGCAGGATGGCCCTTCCAAAAAACACTCCCCAAACAGCACATGACGCAAAGAAAAAAAGAGGCGCAATGAGGTAGCTGTGTGAGTAAGATAAGCGACCCTAGTGGCCGACACAAACACCGTGCCCATCTAGGAGTGGCACTGCAGTGTCACGCAGGATGGCCCTTCCAAAAAACCCTCCCCAAACAGCACATGACGCAAAGAAAAAAAGAGGCGCAATGAGGTAGCTGTGTGAGTAAGATAAGCGACCCTAGTGGCCGACACAAACACCGGGCCCATCTAGGAGTGGCACTGCAGTGTCACGCAGGATGGCCCTTCCAAAAAACCCTCCCCAAACAGCACATGACGCAAAGAAAAAAAGAGGCGCAATGAGGTAGCTGTGTGAGTAAGATAAGCGACCCTAGTGGCCGACACAAACACCGGGCCCATCTAGGAGTGGCACTGCAGTGTCACGCAGGATGGCCCTTCCAAAAAACCCTCCCCAAACAGCACATGACGCAAAGAAAAAAAGAGGCGCAATGAGGTAGCTGTGTGAGTAAGATAAGCGACCCTAGTGGCCGACACAAACACCGTGCCCATCTAGGAGTGGCACTGCAGTGTCACGCAGGATGGCCCTTCCAAAAAACCCTCCCCAAACAGCACATGACGCAAAGAAAAAAAGAGGCGCAATGAGGTAGCTGTGTGAGTAAGATAAGCGACCCTAGTGGCCGACACAAACACCGGGCCCATCTAGGAGTGTCACTGCAGTGTCACGCAGGATGGCCCTTCCAAAAAACATTCCACAAAATGCACATGACGCAAAGAAAAATGAAAGAAAAAAGAGGTGCAAGATGGAATTGTCCTTGGGCCCTCCCACCCACCCTTATGTTGTATAAACAGGACATGCACACTTTAACCAACCCATCATTTCAGTGACAGGGTCTGCCACACGACTGTGACTGAAATGACGGGTTGGTTTGGACCCCCACCAAAAAAGAAGCAATTAATCTCTCCTTGCACAAACTGGCTCTACAGAGGCAAGATGTCCACCTCATCATCATCCTCCGATATATCACCGTGTACATCCCCCTCCTCACAGATTATCAATTCGTCCCCACTGGAATCCACCATCTCAGCTCCCTGTGTACTTTGTGGAGGCAATTGCTGCTGGTCAATGTCTCCACGGAGGAATTGATTATAATTCATTTTAATGAACATCATCTTCTCCACATTTTCTGGATGTAACCTCGTACGCCGATTGCTGACAAGGTGAGCGGCGGCACTAAACACTCTTTCGGAGTACACACTTGTGGGAGGGCAACTTAGGTAGAATAAAGCCAGTTTGTGCAAGGGCCTCCAAATTGCCTCTTTTTCCTGCCAGTATAAGTACGGACTGTGTGACGTGCCTACTTGGATGCGGTCACTCATATAATCCTCCACCATTCTTTCAATGGTGAGAGAATCATATGCAGTGACAGTAGACGACATGTCCGTAATCGTTGTCAGGTCCTTCAGTCCGCACCAGATGTCAGCATCAGCAGTCGCTCCAGACTGCCCTGCATCACCGCCAGCGGGTGGGCTCGGAATTCTGAGCCTTTTCCTCGCACCCCCAGTTGCGGGAGAATGTGAAGGAGGAGATGTTGACAGGTCGCGTTCCGCTTGACTTGACAATTTTGTCACCAGCAGGTCTTTGAACCCCAGCAGACTTGTGTCTGCCGGAAAGAGAGATCCAAGGTAGGCTTTAAATCTAGGATCGAGCACGGTGGCCAAAATGTAGTGCTCTGATTTCAACAGATTGACCACCCGTGAATCCTTGTTAAGCGAATTAAGGGCTCCATCCACAAGTCCCACATGCCTAGCGGAATCGCTCCGTGTTAGCTCCTCCTTCAATGTCTCCAGCTTCTTCTGCAAAAGCCTGATGAGGGGAATGACCTGACTCAGGCTGGCAGTGTCTGAACTGACTTCACGTGTGGCAAGTTCAAAGGGCATCAGAACCTTGCACAACGTTGAAATCTTTCTCCACTGCGCTTGAGACAGGTGCATTCCACCTCCTATATCGTGCTCAATTGTATAGGCTTGAATGGCCTTTTGCTGCTCCTCCAACCTCTGAAGCATATAGAGGGTTGAATTCCACCTCGTTACCTTCTTGCTTCAGATGATGGCAGGGCAGGTTCAGTAGTTTTTGGTGGTGCTCCAGTCTTCTGTACGTGGTGCCTGTACGCCGAAAGTGTCCCGCAATTCTTCTGGCCACCGACAGCATCTCTTGCACGCCCCTGTCGTTTTTTAAAAAATTCTGCACCACCAAATTCAAGGTATGTGCAAAACATGGGACGTGCTGGAATTTGCCCATA
The DNA here is from genome assembly GCF_028390025.1 of Pseudophryne corroboree. Classification (NCBI taxonomy): domain Eukaryota; kingdom Metazoa; phylum Chordata; class Amphibia; order Anura; family Myobatrachidae; genus Pseudophryne; species Pseudophryne corroboree. Next base: position 215,673,801 of record NC_086448.1, read on the forward strand.
TTTAATGCACACACAATATTGCTGGCGTTGTCCGATGCCACAAATCCACAGGAGAGTCCAATTGAGGTAAGTCATTCCGCGATGATCTTCCTCAGTTGCCGTAAGAGGTTTTCAATGTGTGCGTATTCTGGAAAGCGGTGATACAAAGCGTAGCCTGCCTAGGAAAGAGTTGGCATTTGCGAGATGCTGCTACTGGTGCCGCCGCTGCTGTTCTTGTGGCGGGAGTCCATACATCTACCCAGTAGGCTGTCACAGTCATATAGTCCTGACCCTGCCCTGCTCCACTTGTCCACATGTCCGTGGTTAAGTGGACATTGGGTACAACTGCATTTTTTAGGACACTGGTGAGTCTTTTTCTGACGTCCGTGTACATTCTCGGTATCGCCTGCCTAGAGAGGTGGAACCTAGATGGTATTTGGTAACGGGGGCACACTACCTCAATAAATTGTCTAGTTCCCTGTGAACTAACGGCGGATACCGGACGCACGTCTAACACCAACATAGTTGTCAAGGCCTCAGTTATCCGCTTTGCAGCAGGATAACTGCTGTGATATTTCATCTTCCTCGCAAAGGACGGTTGGACAGTCAATTGCTTACTGGAAGTAGTACAAGTGGGCTTACGACTTCCCCTCTGGGATGACGATCGACTCCCAGCAGCAACAACAGCAGCGCCAGCAGCAGTAGGCATTACACTCAAGGATGCATCGGAGGAATCCCAGGCAGGAGAGGACTCGTCAGAATTGCCAGTGACATGGCCTGCAGGACTATTGGCATTCCTGGGTAAGGAGGAAATTGACACTGAGGGAGTTGGTGGGGTGGTTTGCGTGAGCTTGGTTACAAGAGGAAGGGATTTACTGGTCAGTGGACTGCTTCCGCTGTCACCCAAAGTTTTTGAACTTGTCACTGACTTATTATGAATGCGCTGCAGGTGACGTATAAGGGAGGATGTTCCGAGGTGGTTAACGTCCTTACCCCTACTTATTACAGCTTGACAAAGGCAACACACGGCTTGACAAATGTTGTCCGCATTTCTGGTGAAATACTTCCACACCGAAGAGCTGATTTTTTTTGTATTTTGACCAGGCATGTCAATGGCCCTATTCCTCCCACGGACAACAGGTGTCTCCCCGGGTGCCTGACTTAAACAAACCACCTCACCATCAGAATCCTCCTGGTCAATTTCCTCCCCAGCGCCAGCAACACCCATATCCTCTTCATCCTGGTGTACTTCAACACTGACATCTTCAATCTGACTATCAGGAACTGGACTGCGGGTGCTCCTTCCAGCACTTGCAGGGGGCGTGCAAATGGTGGAAGGCGCATGCTCTTCACGTCCAGTGTTGGGAAGGTCAGGCATCGCAACCGACACAATTGGACTCTCCTTGTGGATTTGGGATTTCGAAGAACGCACAGTTCTTTGCGGTGCTTTTGCCAGCTTGAGTCTTTTCAGTTTTCTAGCGAGAGGCTGAGTGCTTCCATCCTCATGTGAAGCTGAACCACTAGCCATGAACATAGGCCAGGGCCTCAGCCGTTCCTTGCCACTCCGTGTGGTAAATGGCATATTGGCAAGTTTACGCTTCTCCTCCGACAATTTTATTTTAGGTTTTGGAGTCCTTTTTTTACTGATATTTGGTGTTTTGGATTTGACATGCTCTGTACTATGACATTGGGCATCGGCCTTGGCAGACGACGTTGCTGGCATTTCATCGTCTCGCCCATGACTAGTGGCAGCAGCTTCAGCACGAGGTGGAAGTGGATCTTGATCTTTCCCTAATTTTGGAACCTCAACATTTTTGTTCTCCATATTTTAATAGGCACAACTAAAAGGCACCTCAGGTAAACAATGGAGATGGATGGATACTAGTATACTTATGGATGGACTGCCGAGTGCCGACACAGAGGTAGCTACAGCCGTGGACTACCGTACTGTGTCTGCTGCTAATATAGACTGGATGATAATGAGATGAAATCAATATATATATATATGTATGTATATATAATATCACTAGTACTGCAGCCGGACAGGTAGATAATATATTTATTAGGTAATGATGACTGATGACGGACCTGCTGGACACTGTCAGCTCAGCAGCACCGCAGACTGCTACAGTAAGCTACTATACTATAGTAGTATGTACAAAGAAGAAAGAAAAAAAAAACCACGGGTAGGTGGTATACAATTATGGATGGACTGCCGAGTGCCGACACAGAGGTAGCTACAGCCGTGGACTAACGTACTGTGTCTGCTGCTAATATAGACTGGATGATTGATAATGAGATGAAATCAATATATATATGTATGTATATATAATATCACTAGTACTGCAGCCGGACAGGTAGATAATATATTTATTAGGTAATGATGACTGATGACGGACCTGCTGGACACTGTCAGCTCAGCAGCACTGCAGACTGCTACAGTAAGCTACTATACTATAGTAGTATGTACAAAGAAGAAAGAAAAAAAAAACCACGGGTAGGTGGTATACAATTATGGATGGACTGCCGAGTGCCGACACAGAGGTAGCTACAGCCGTGGACTACCGTACTGTGTCTGCTGCTAATATAGACTGGATGATAATGAGATGAAATCAATATATATATATGTATGTATATATAATATCACTAGTACTGCAGCCGGACAGGTAGATAATATATTTATTAGGTAATGATGACTGATGACGGACCTGCTGGACACTGTCAGCTCAGCAGCACCGCAGACTGCTACAGTAAGCTACTATACTATAGTAGTATGTACAAAGAAGAAAGAAAAAAAAAACCACGGGTAGGTGGTATACAATTATGGATGGACTGCCGAGTGCCGACACAGAGGTAGCTACAGCCGTGGACTAACGTACTGTGTCTGCTGCTAATATAGACTGGATGATTGATAATGAGATGAAATCAATATATATATATATGTATGTATATATAATATCACTAGCACTGCAGCCGGACAGGTAGATAATATATTTATTAGGTAATGATGACTGATGACGGACCTGCTGGACACTGTCAGCTCAGCAGCACCGCAGACTGCTACAGTAAGCTACTATACTATAGTAGTATGTACAAAGAAGAAAGAAAAAAAAAAAACACGGGTAGGTGGTATACAATTATGGATGGACTGCCGAGTGCCGACACAGAGGTAGCTACAGCCGTGGACTAACGTACTGTGTCTGCTGCTAATATAGACTGGATGATTGATAATGAGATGAAATCAATATATATATGTATGTATATATAATATCACTAGTACTGCAGCCGGACAGGTAGATAATATATTTATTAGGTAATGATGACTGATGACGGACCTGCTGGACACTGTCAGCTCAGCAGCACCGCAGACTGCTACAGTAAGCTACTATACTATAGTAGTATGTACAAAGAAGAAAGAAAAAAAAAACCACGGGTAGGTGGTATACAATTATGGATGGACTGCCGAGTGCCGACACAGAGGTAGCTACAGCCGTGGACTAACGTACTGTGTCTGCTGCTAATATAGACTGGATGATTGATTGATAATGAGATGAAATCAATATATATATATGTATGTATATATAATATCACTAGTACTGCAGCCGGACAGGTAGATAATATATTTATTAGGTAATGATGACTGATGACGGACCTGCTGGACACTGTCAGCTCAGCAGCACCGCAGACTGCTACAGTAAGCTACTATACTATAGTAGTATGTACAAAGAAGAAAGAAAAGAAAAAAACCACGGGTAGGTGGTATACAATTATGGATGGACTGCCGAGTGCCGACACAGAGGTAGCTACAGCCGTGGACTAACGTACTGTGTCTGCTGCTAATATAGACTGGATGATTGATAATGAGATGAAATCAATATATATATGTATGTATATATAATATCACTAGTACTGCAGTCGGACAGGTAGATAATATATTTATTAGGTAATGATGACTGATGACGGACCTGCTGGACACTGTCAGCTCAGCAGCACCGCAGACTGCTACAGTAAGCTACTATACTCTATAGTAGTATGTACAAAGAAGAAAGAAAAAAAAAACCACGGGTAGGTGGTATACAATTATGGATGGACTGCCGAGTGCCGACACAGAGGTAGCTACAGCCGTGGACTAACGTACTGTGTCTGCTGCTAATATAGAGTCTAGACTGGATGATAAATTATTGATAATGAGATGAAATCAATATAATATCACTAGTACTGCAGCCGGACAGGTACTATATATATTTATTATGTAATGACTGATGACGGACTTGCTGGACACTGTCAGGTCAGCACAGCACCGCAGACTGCTACAGTAAGCTACTATAGTAGTATGTATAAAGAAGAATGAAAAAAAAAAAAACCACGGGTAGGTGGTATACAATATTATATATATATATATATATATATATATATATATATATTAAACTGGTGGTGATTGATTATTAAACTGGTGGTCACTTCAGGTCACGTTGCAACTTGCAACTAGTACTCCGAGGCCTAAGCAGACAATCAGTCACAAAATATATTATTATACTGGTGGTCAGTGTGGTCACAACAATGGCAGTGTGGCACTGACTCTGGCAGCAAAAGTGTGCACTGTACGTTATATGTACTCCTGAGTCCTGCTCTCAGACTCTAACTGCTCCCCACTGTCAGTGTCTCCCCCACAAGTCAGATAATACACTTACAGTCACACTATCTATTATCTAATCTATAAATATCACTTCAGCAAGTAGTATAGTAGTATACAGTATAGTAGTACTCCTCCTAATAATGCTCCCCAATATACTGTGTCTCTCTCTTCTCTAAACGGAGAGGACGCCAGCCACGTCCTCTCCCTATGACTCTCAATGCACGTGTGAAAATGGCGGCGACGCGCGGCTCCTTATATAGAATCCGAGTCTCGCGATAGAATCCGAGCCTCGCGAGAATCCGACAGCGTGATGATGACGTTCGGGCGCGCTCGGGTTAGCCGAGCAAGGCGGGAAGATCCGAGCCTGCTCGGACCCGTGTAAAAAACCTGAAGTTCGGGCGGGTTCGGATTCAGAGGAACCGAACCCGCTCATCTCTAGTTGTAATGTAGTCCTTCTGTTAATTTGTAAGTTTGATTGCCTTCTGTTTTCCTTCGGTTTAACACAGGTATAACACTGCTGTTGTTTTGAGCTGCCACTTGATAACTAGCCACTTCATAAAATAGCCACTGCAGCGTCCTAATAGGCCTGGCGTCCTATGCTATACTGAGTAAATAAGTCTACAAACACATGTCCTTTCTGATTACAACCTCCTCCCCCACACAGCAACCCTCCCACCAAAAGGTGTTAATCAACTACCAAATGTGAGGTTTGTAAACCCCAGTCAATCACTATAAGTTTTTGCACACTACAGATATTAATCCACTTGAAATAATTTTCTAAACATGCAATGTAATGTGCAATGGTCTGCAATAATTACCAAGTAGATCTTTACTAAAAGAGTAGCAATGGTCTGCAATAATTACCAAGTAGATCTTTACTAAAAGAGTAGCAATGGTCTGCAATAATTACCAAGTAGATCTTTACTAAAAGAGTAGCAATGGTCTGCAATAATTACCAAGTAGATCTTTACTAAAAGAGTAGCAATGGTCTGCAATAATTACCTCTCTGGTGGCCCTGCAAACACCCAGCCGTGAATCCGGTGCTGGGATTGTGATCCCAGTGTCTGCATTCCGAGCAGTGATGGGATTCCGGTGTTGGTAATTCAACTTCCAAGATCCTGACCGCCGGGATCCTCACCGAATCCCGTTCATAGTTTGAGTCATGTACCTGTAATGCTGCAATAGTAAGACTTGATATGTAGTGAATTTCAGGCCAGAGCTTTTGCTTCATAAGAGTCTCTTTCAGCTTCAAGCAAAACTCAACATGGTCAAAGTAATCCAGTATGACCCGAACAACATTCCCACAGAGGTGCTGCAGCCAGGTCAGCGTTATGACCTTGCAGAACATTGTGTCTTTGATAACAGTAGAAGTCCATCCTTCATATCCACTTATAGAATGCACATTACTTCCATGAGGACATTCAAAACACTTATGTAAGTCATATCCGTAGTTCAGCAACATCCTCAGCATGACCTCATCTTTGAAAGCGTACTGTAGGACTATGGTCTATAAAATAAACAAGGGAAGTTCTATGGGGGATAACATTAACTAAGGCACTATTATAGTTCAGTAAGTAAACTAGGGCACTGTTATGGGACATAATATTAATATAATAATAATAATTTTATTTATATAGCGCTCTTTCTCCAATAGGACTCAAGGTGTTTAACAGATACATAGCATAATATAGTACAGAAAATAATGAAGTACATTTTCATAAAATACAGAAGCATGAAGATACTAAAAGGGACATTATACATACAATGAACAACTACTGCAGAGAGTTGTCTCTCTAGAAGCATTGGGACAGGGGCCAGTGGCGTAACTACTGCCCCCGCAGCCCTCGCGGTGGCTTGGGGGCGAGGGGCTGCGGGGGCGCCGCCACTGATTTAGAGCACTAGTTGTTGTCACTAGCCCCCCGCTGTGAAGTAGGGACACGGAGGGCACAGCGTGCGCCTCTCCTGTGTCCCTCTGAGTCTCCGGCGTGTCGGGGGGCGTGTCCTATGAAAAGGGGGCGTGGCTTCGCGGAGGACCCGCGATCGCGGGCCACGCCCCCGTTTCGTCACTGAGGGGGCATGCCCAGCGCTCTGTGAGCTGCTGGCATGCCCTCTCTCCCACTGTCTGCGCTGAATAGACGCTGTGCGCATGCGCACAGCGTCTATTCACTACTGCTCTGCTATGCAGAGCAGTGACTGTAGGAGCCTCCCAACTGCCCCCCCCATCGCGGGACACTGCGGGAGGTATGCATATATGGCACTGGGGGGGCACTGAGGGGGCATATATGGAACAGGGGGGGCACTGAGGGGGCATATATGGCCTGAGGGGGCATATATGGCACTGGGGTGGCACTGAGGGGCATATATGGCACTGAGGGGGCATATATGGCACTGGGGGCACTGAGGGGGCATATATGGCACTGGGGGGGCACAGAGGGGTCATATATGGCACTGAGGGGGCATATATGGCACTGCGGGGGGCACTGAGGGGGCATATATGGCACTGAGGGGGCATATATGGCACTGGGGGGCACTGAGGGCATATATGGCACTGGGGGGCACTGAGGGGGCATAGATGGCACTGGGGGGCACTGAGGGGGAATATATGGCACTGGGGAGGCACTGAGGGGGCATATATGGCACTGGTGGGGCACTGAGGGGGCATATATGGCACTGGGGGGGGCACTGAGGGGGCATATATGGCACTGGGGGGTACTGAGGGGGCATATATGGCACTGGGGGGCACTGAGGGGGCATATATGGCACTGGTGGGGCACTGAGGGGGCATATATGGCACTGGGGTGGCACTGAGGGGGCATATATGGCACTGGGGGGTACTGAGGGGGCATATATGGCACTGGGGGGCACTGAGGGGGCATATATGGCACTGGGGAGGCACTGAGGGGGCATATATGGCACTGGGGGGGCACTGAGGGGGCATATATGGCACTGTATGTGTACCTGGCACATGGGGGGCTATATTTGGCACTGGGGGCACGTGAGCACCTGGCATTGTGGGGGAATATCTGGCACTGGGGGCATATGTGGCACTGGGGGGAGAGGCTATATTTGGCACTGGGGGCATGTGAGTACCTGGCACCGTGGGGGAATATCTGGCACTGAGGACATATGTGGCACTGGGAGCACAGCCCTAGCAACAAGCACTACCCCCTAGCAATGAGCATGACACCCAGTGCATGAAACCCCTGGCAACGAGCATGACACCGAGTGCATGAAGCACCTGGCAACGAGCATGACACCCTGAGCATGAAAACCCCTGGCACCGTGCATGGAACCAAGAGCATGAAACCCCTGGCAACGAGCAGGTAATTTAAAAGTAATTAGAAGCCTTAATGTAGGACTTAATGTGTAATGGGCATTACGGTGTGTGGCATAATGTATCACGGACATTGCGGTGTGTGTCAGAATGTGTCACAGGCATTACAGTGTGTGGCAAACTATATCACGGGCATTGTGGTATGTGGTATAATGTCTCAGGGGCATTGCAGTGTGGCATAGGGTATAACGGGCATTGCGGTATGTGTCACAGGCATTACGGTGTATGGTATACTAGATCACGGGCATTGTGGTATGTGGTATAATGTCTCAGGGTCATTGCAGTGTGTGGCATAATGTATAATGGGCATTGCGGTGTGTGGCATAATGTGTCAGGCATTACGGTGTCTGTATACTCTATCACGGGCATTGTGGTATGTGGTATAATGTCTCAGGGTCATTGCAGTGTGGCATAATGTATAACGGGCATTGCGGTGTGTGTCATAATGTATCACGGACATTGCGGTGTGTGGTATACTATATCATGGGCATTGTGGTATGTGGTATAATGTCTCAGGTTCATTGCAGTGTGTGTCATAATGTATCACGGACATTGCGGTGTGTGTCATAATGTATCACGGACATTGCGGTGTGTGGTATACTATATCATGGGCATTGTGGTATGTGCTATAATGTATCAGGGGCATTGCAGTGTGTAGCATAATGTATAACGGGCATTGCGATTCCTGTCATAATGTGTCACAGACATTACGGTGTGTGGCATAATGTGTCGGGGGCATTACGGTGTGTGCATATTGTGTCATGTGCATTATTGTGTGTGGCATAATGTCTGAGGGCCTTTGCAGTATGTGGCATAATGTATACTGGGCATTACTATAAGGAGGAAAAATGACAAATAATGGAAGGGGCATGAATCAGGATTATTTTTCTTTCCTGTGGTGGCTAACGTCTGGGCGTGCAGGTTGCAAAACTGGGGTATAAGGTAGTCTATTCCTGCAATGCCACGCCTCTTTATGCGAAGCCACGCCCATTTAAACAAAACCACGCCCCTTTTTGGCGCCGCGCGCCTTTGGCGCGCACATGTTTCTCCCTTTCCTGGTGCCAATTATGGGGGGGGGGGGCGCCGAAGAATTTTTTGGCTTGGGGGAGAAAAATTTCTAGTTACGCCACTGACAGGGGCCCCTTCAAAATGTTACTATGGGGCACACACATTTCTGGCTACGTCCCTGGTTATATATATGAGTACAAAAATGAATAAATTCCACAATAAACTGCGCTCAACCCCTTGCTGTAACTAAATGCCTGAATGGTGTTTATTCAGATACAAAATGTAAATAGTCACCACTGGTCAATATTACAATATGTTGTAGTGATTGCACAATGAGAAAGTTTTAAAAAAGGTATTTTATTGAAATGCTAACAGACTTAATACTATATGATGCTGCCCTTCTATATCTAAATGATATAGCAAGGGGTTGAGCGCAGTTTATTGTGGAATATATCCATTTTTGTACTCATCTGGATTATAAGAGGTTTGGGACACCCCTTAGAACTAGCAGCATGCCCTAAGCATTATCATTTACAATACCGCAGTGCGCAGATTAACCGCCCCCTGGTTATATATATATATCTGTACATATACTAGTCCAGTGTATTTTTATTGTCATAATAATCTGCATTGCCAATGACTGTGTGTGCCTGTATCTGCTGTGTGGTTTCACTTTGTGTTTCCCAGATATATCTATCACTATATTCTGTACCCTAAAGGACAAGGTGCATCAGGGTCATATATATAGTGCATCACAGTATTTACCTATTACGTGTATTCTACTGTGTACTCAGTCACATAACACGGGATTTATTCGCTGGTGTTGTGTACTATGTCTACAGTCACATACTAATGGATTTATTTGCAGGTATTGTACTCTGGCTTTATCGTACTAATTCGCTCTGTTGTTGTATTTGTGTATAATATCTAACAAGAAGAGCAGTAAGTCTGTGGACGCTCCTGCATCTTCAGAGCATGCACCAAAGATTTACCAGAGGGGGAAGCTGTGTATGATGGTCTGTGTACTATGTATCATACATATCCCAGTCAGTCCGCAGCTCCTGTAACCAATCAAGAGCCACCCTGGGCTGCATTCACAAACCTACTAAGTACTCTGGTGGAATTCCTAAAGCCCGCTATGGGACCACCTGTGCTATTACAGCCACAAATTGTCCCTATGGTTAATCCACCTTGGGCGGAAAATTTGTCTAACCAGTTGCAGCAATTAAATCATTCCTTGATCAGACAAAATCTACTCCAGGTTACTCTAGTGTCTCTGGGTCATCTAAGCAGGCTGCTTCCTTCTCACAATCCACAAATTTCTCAGATGTTTCATCTGAAGAGGAGGGGGAGCATACTGTCCTCGCAGACACTAAATCAGGTGTTTCTGACGAGGATTATCCATTGCAAATTGATGTCCCTGCCCTTGTGGTTGCTATTAAGCAAATCCTACAAATCACTGATGATGAGGATTCCACTACTGTGGCCTAGAAAACTGCTATGTTTAAACGGCAGAAGGTGGTTAAAAATCTCTTACCTCATTCTGACCATTTGGTGGACATCAAGCAGGGGCCCTGGTCTAATCCAGGGAAGAAATTCCCTCTGTCTAAACGGGCCTTGGCTCACTATCCTCTCCCTGTAGAGTTATGTAACAAGTGGGAAAATTCACTGCCGATGGATTCTCATGTCACCCGCCTAGTGGTGTCGTCCACTCTGCCTGTCACCACTGTCACTTCACTGAAGGAACTGACAGATAAGTGTATGGAGGGATGCCTGAAATCTATTTACTCCCTTACAGGCGCTGTACATAGACCCACTATTGTGGCCTCTTGGGCTGTAAAAGGAATTGAAGCATGGGTTCAGGCATTAGAGGAAGAGCTGCCCAAGGAGATATATGACAATGCAAGACAATACCTGTCTCACATTACCACCGCCTCCTATTACATTCAGGGGGCATCCTCTGAGGCAGGTGTGTTGGCAGCCAAGGCGTCGACTACGTCTGACCTAGACTCCAAAAAGACCTTGGAGGTACTCCCCTTTAAGGGAGACATTTTGTTTGGGGAAGATCTAAATAAAATTGTGTCTGAATTGGCGGCTGCTAAGACTGCCTTTCTCCCAAATATTAATCCTTCTGCACAGAAGGCTAAAGGTACCACTTTTCATTCCTTTCAGTTTCAAGGGAAAGCAAAAGGTCAGGCATACCCGAGACAAACTTGTGCTCCCAAAACCACTAAGCCCAAAGCAAAGGAGTCCTGGGTGACCCATCAGCCTGTTTCTAAATAAGACAAGCCTGCCACATGACAGGGCAGGCCTCCCCCTGGGGGACCCCAGGGTGGGAGGCCGACTTCTGTAGTTCACCCAGGTCTGGTTAATGACCACTTCAGATGCATGGGTGCGAGAAGTTGTCTCTCACGGGTGCGCAGTCTCCTTCAAGAAACGTCCCCCTCACCAGTTTTGCACCACGGTTATCCCTTCGGATCCATTAATGGCACAAGATTTGCAAAAGGTTGTGAGTTCTCTCCTTAATACAGGAGTGGTAGTGCCGGTTCCTCTGACCCAGAGAGGCAGAAGTTACTACTCAAACCTATTTCTAATTCCGAAACCCGATGGGTCTGTCCAGCCTATACTCAACCTCAAATCACTGAACAAGTTTTTGAGAGTGTCCAAGTTCCATATGGAAACTTTGCGCTCAATTATACTGGCTATGGAACCCGGAGACTATATGGTATCACTGGATATACAGGATGCGTTCCTGCATATACCTATTGCCATGTCGCATCAGCAGTATCTGCAGTTTGCTATTGGCAACCTCCACTATCAGTTCCAGGCTCTGCCATTTGGACTGGCTACGGCTCCTCGGATCTTCACCAAGGTCATGGCCGTAATGACAGCCCATCTCCGTCACCAGAGAGTCAGGCTCCTGCCGTACTTGGATGACTTGCTGATTCTGGAAAACTCCCACGATGTTGTCCTCAGTCATCTACCACTGATGGTAAGCTTCCTACAAGCCCACAGGTGGCTCATCAATTGGAAGAAATCCTCGCTGGTCCCAGCTCAGAGCATGGTGCACCTGGGGGCACTCCCGGACACACACAGTCAATGACTGTTTCTGTCTCCCGAAAAAGTCCTGAGACTTTAAAACAGGATAAGATGCTTCCTTTGTCGCCCCAGAGTGTCGATACACTCGGTGATGCAAGTACGCTTGATTTCATTCTCACCATCTACAGAGGTTAATCCTTTCCAAGTGGGACGGCCTACCTCATCAGATCAGATCTCACTTTGACTCCAGAGGTTCATCTGTCGCTGACCTGGTGGTTACAGGACCAGCAATTGAGCAGGGGCCGTCCCTTCTGGATCCCCAACTTGGTGCTGCTGACAACGGATGCCGTCAGAGGGGATGGGGTGCGGTGTTGGCGCAACACTCTTTTCAGGGTCACTGGACCAAGGAGGAGTCACTTCTCCCAATAAATATTCTTGAGTTGCAGGCGGTGGTTAATGCATTGACTCTCGCCCTGCCTCTGGTACAGAACAGACCGTTTCAAGTACGGTCAGACCATGCCACTACGGTGGCATACATAAACCAGCCAGGCGGCACTCGAAGCCGCACGGCTATGATGGAAGTTTCAAAAATCCTTTGTTGGGCGGAACGCCATCTGCCAGCAATATCGGCAGTGTTCATTCCGGACATCCTAAACTGGGAAGCGGACTTCCTCAGTCACCAGGACGTGCACGCAGGAGAGTAGAGTCCTCATCCAGAAGTCTTTCAACTCCTAGTGGACAAGTTGGGCCTACCAGACGTAGACCTGATGGCGTCTCGACACAATCACAAGGTTCTGGTGTTCGGATCAAGGACCAGGGATCCTCAAGCAACGTTCGTGGATGCACTGGCAATTCCATGGAACTTTCGGCTGCCCTACATGTTCCCTCCAGTGTCACTCCTGCCCAGGGTCCTGCAGAAGTTCAAACAACTACTTCTAGTTGCTCAAGCGTGGCCCACACGGCATTGGTTCTCAGACCTGCAAGGTCTATTGACAGAGCGTCCTCTTCTACTTACTCAGTGCCCAGACCTCCTCGTACAGGGCCCTTTTCTTTATCCGGACCTGGCCAGGCTGGCTTTGACGGCGTGGATCTTGAGGCATCACTCCTGAGAGCCAAAGGATTCTTTGAGGCAATCATCTAAACTATGTTCAAAACCCGCAAACCGGCATCTGGTCGGATTTATTACAGGGTCTGGAATTCTTACTTCACCTGGTGTGCTGATAAGAATTATGATGCATACAGATTCAGAACTTCCAGAATTCTGGCTTTTCTGTGAAGAGGCCTGGACTTAGGCCTTCTTCTGGCCTCCCTCAAGGTTCACATATCTGTCTTGTCGGTATGGTTTCAGAGAAAAATTGCATCTATACCTGACGTTCATACATTCACTCATGGTGTCTTACGTATTCAGCCTCCCTATGTCCCTCCTGTGGCTCCATGTGATCTGTCTGTTGTCCTGAATGCCCTACAAGAGTCTCCATTTGAACCTCTTGTGATGGTGGACCTTAAATGGCTCACGGCCAAGGTCTTGTTTTTACTGGCTATTGCCTCTGCAAGAAGGGTGTTGGACTTAGGCTCATTGTCCTGTTGTCCACCCTTTCTAATATTTAATCATGACCGGGCAGTTCCTAGAACTCGCCCAGGTTATTTACCTAAGGTGATGTCATCTTTTCACCTTAACCAAGAGATTGTGGTTCCAGCCTTTATCTCTTCTGATTTGTCCTCCAAAGAGCGGTCTTTGGATGTGGTACGGGCTCTCCATATATATATGTGGAGAGGACTGCTTCTATCAGGAGGTCAGATTCCCTTTCTGTTTTGTTTGGTTTTCACAAACGCGGCTGGCCTACGAATAAGCAAACCTTGGCCAGATGGATTATTGCACAAGCTTATGCGCAGGCTGGTCTCCCAGCTCCAGCTGCTATTGAAGCCCATTCTAGACGGTCTGTTGGGCCTTCTTGGGTGGCCCACTGTGATGTGTCTACAGAACAACTGTGCAAGGCAGCTACGTGGTTCTCTGTGAACACGTTTATTAAGTTTTGATACTTCCGCCTCCCAGGATGCTTCCTTTGGACGCCGGGTTCTCATACCAGCTATGGTGGGTCCGCTCCCTTGAGGAACTGCTTTCGGACATCCCTGATGTTTCCCTGTGGGAACCAATGTAACCTGCTGCAGAAAAGGAGAGTTATGGTAGACTTACCATTGTTAACTCTCTTTCTGCGAGGTACATTGGATTCCACAGGGCGCCCACCCTGACGCACCTAGCTTCTATAGGTTTGTATGGCATTAGCCACTGGTCCCTTCTCCTGTGGTTCTATGTGACTAACATCTACCTTCTCTCTTACCTGCTTGTGCATTGGACTGGTTAATGAAACTGAGCTCACAGTGCCTGGAGGCGGGGTTATAGAGGAGGCCCCAATGCATCCTGGGACAACATAAGGCTTTAGCCTGTTGGTGCCTCTGGATCAAGATCTACTCTACACCCCAATGTTTCCATGTAGAACCCAATGTACTTCGCAGAAAGAGAGTTAACAATGGTAAGTCTACCATAACTCTACTTATATACTTGCAGCACCCCAATGGGTAATACTGCGTTACCAAGTGTATACCAAGCTAAGAAGCTGATAGTGAGGCTATCACCAATGAGGGCCTAAATATAATTACAAATCACATATTAGACATGAAAAATACAAATTTATTAAAAACAATAAATTGTATGGAAAAATATATATAAAAAAACTCCCATGGGAATAGAACTCTGCTATGACAGCTATGCTAGTATAAGATCTGCATCCAATATCTGCAATCAATGTATCTGGTTTTAGACAGTTAATTGAGGTCCTGTGTCCCTGCTACCAAATTCCGTCTTAATTCCATTTTACCAGAATAGCAATTCCTTGCCTGTATCAGTAGGCTAAATACAACCTAATTCTTGGCATAGAAAATGCCATTGTACCCACTTTCCATTTAACCATAGATATTTGGACAAGTAGTAGTGGTCAAACTAAAGATTGCATGACTGTGACAACCCATTGGGTGGGTGTATTGTCTTCAGCAGCAGTATGTAATACATAACACCAGCTCATTCACAGGCAGGCTACTATGTATCACCAGCTTCACTAAGAGGCATTCCAATTTCAACCTTTTAAAAAAACTCGGTAGCACAGAATTCTTTCAAAACATTATAGAGGCATGCAGGAGCTGCTGTCTGTGACCCGAACAAATTCTGGACATTTTTGCCATTCAGTGACCACATGTAGCAGACTGCTGGGGTTGCAATTTGCAATGCCACCAGCTGAAGCAAAAGGTGGTAACCAGGTTGTATTCTGCCCATTATATGCATCAACGAATAGAGGAACATCAACAGGCCATCCAAGCGTACACAACAAGCCATGACACAGGGAAAGGAGAGGAAATGTATCTTAGTCCAGTGGAAAATACTTTCCATTTTATGTAAGCTACTGAAACCATTTGAATTAGCAACCAAAGAATTGATTTCAGGCACTGCCACCCTGAGTCAGACAATTCCCCCTAATTAAACTACTGGAAAAGCAGCTGGAGAAACTGAAGAAGGAGATAAAACTAAGAGATTCTGCAAAGTGTGTTTTGACTTGTAAATGAAGGACCTAAGAGTTTTCAACATCTTGCAGTTGGAGCACTACATTTTGGCAACTATGCTGATCCCAGTTTTAAGGCATAAGCAAAGTTTTTCCAACTGACATACAGTAGATCGTAAGAGATGCAAAGAGCTCCTTGTGAGCAAGTTTTCAGGTCAAGTGGCAAATGACACAGCAAAGTTTCCTGCTTCAGTTTCTCCTCCAACTGCTGCTACCATGAGAAAACTAACCTTTTCCAAGAGACCCACTAGTCAACTCAGCACACCAGAATTATTGACACCTCTACCATCACTCAATCTAATACTGTAACCATCATTAGAATGGAGGAGGATTATTTTAATGACAATGTACAAGTTAACGTGTCAGAGACGTGTTAAAACCAATACCAAAACATATGAGGGTGACTTTGCAAAACCAAAACTAAATCATGAAGATGCATCAAGATCCAAAACCAAAATATGAGGTCAATGCCAGAGGATGGCTGACAAGGGGGGCAGGGTGCTATCTCCCCCCTGTACCAGTAAAATTTAAGTGATCCAGGGTCGTTCCAACTGCTCTGAGTTATAACGTTAACCCCCCTGCCTGGCTGGTGGACAGCAGGAGCTAGCAGAAAATGGCTGCCCCCATAGCAGGCTATAAGAAAATGGCCACTGCTGACCAATGAGAAGTCAGGTGTCCTTTCCCAGGACCCTTGGGGCTGGAGAGTGGATAAAGGGGTTGGGCTTATTGGAGGAGTTTGGTTGCTCTTTCTTCTGCTGGAGTATGTACATGGGGGGGGGGGGGACAGAGGGCAGTGCAGTTAGGAGCAGTCTAGAATAGTGCCATGTGAACTCCCTGCATAAAGAATGAACTTCTTGGACAGCTTCTCCTCTGGAGAGATTGTATTGGGAGTCAGCAGCTGTCTGCAAACTAAAGCAGACAGTCCCACATGTTCCCCCACTGTGTAGACTCTGTCATTGTGCAGCCCCCCTCTGACCCCACCCTGTGTACACTGGTACTATGCAGCCCCACTTGTGCCCAGTGACATTGTGCATTCCACCTATGCCCCCACCCTGGTACCAGCGGCGGCTCCTACTTGCATTTTTCTATTGGGGCTACCACTACCTCCGTGCCCAAAGAGGAGAGGATACAGCCATTCCTGTGTCACGGCTCCTGTGCAGTGGATCTGGCACGTGCCGGGACTGTCGCATGCACAGAAGACACAGTGCAATTGCCCATGCGCAATCCCTGGCTTTTATGGACTGCACTGACTGCAGCCCATAGAATCCAGATAGGGATGCGCAAAAGGCAAAGAGCTGCTTCCTACAAGAAGCCAGCTCTCTGTTTATTGCAGCCCTGTCTGGCAGTCCCAGAGAAGGAAACACCTCCCAGTGGGACTAACTTGTGTGTATGTGACTGACAGGACTACCAATAGGAAGTCACTACCAGTCTCAGTGAAGCCAGTGAAGTCACAGATTGCATCTAGCTTCACTGACACTGAGATCGGTGGTGGATTTTACCTGCAGCCTATAGCTAGTCCTGCAGCCCATAGGTGAAATTCACCACTGACTGATACTATGCAGCCCCAGCTTTGCCTACTGACTCTGTGCATCCCCCCTGTGCCCCCACCCTGTGTACACTGGTACGGTGCATCCCCACCCGTGCCCACTGACACCGTGCATACCTGTGACCTCACCACTGGTGTATTTATAATGGGAGCAGTGTGTGTGGTGCACATGGCCCCTGAGTCCAGAGGGGGCCCCCACCGCACATGTTGCATTCATTTTTAAAATACATATCCCTCAGGAGTCCTGCGCCGACATCAGCAGCGCTGTGGAATCACAGTGAAAATGGTGCAGCAGTTATTTTCATTGTGTTCTGCTCATGCGCAATAAAGAAATTACTGGGAAAATTGCCGCTGTGCCATTTTCCTGGTGACCAGTCCTCCAGTGCTCAGACTCTCCAGCGCTGCCAGCAGAGAGGAGGGGGCCAGAATGGAGGAGGCAGCACATGGGAATCCTCCTCTCTTAAAGCATCCCTGGCCCTTACCCTGTGCACACTGGTACTATGCAGCCCCACCTATGCACACTGACACAGTTCATTCCCCCTGTGCCCCCACCTTGCGTACACTACTACTATGCAGCCACCTGTGCCCACAGACACTGTGCATCCCCCCATGTGTCCCCACCCTGTGTACACTGGTTCTATGCAGCCCAATTGTGCCCACAGACACCTTGCATCCCCCCTATGCCCCCACCCTGTGTACACTAGTACTATGGAGCCATCTGTGCACACAGACACTGTGCATCCCCCCTGTGCCCACACCCTGTGTACACTAGTACTATGGAGCCATCTGTGCACACAGACACTGTGCATCCCCCCTGTGCCCCACCCTGTGTACACTGGTACTATGGAGCCATCTGTGCACACAGACACTGTGCATCCCCCCTGTGCCCCACCCTGTGTACACTGGTACTATGGAGCTCACCTGTGTCTACTGACACCTTGCAGCACCACCTAAACATCATCAGCAACTTGATAGGTGATATCGTTTTTGGCAAAAAACACATTTGTGTACATGACACTGTGCATCCCCCCTGTCCCCCACCCTGTGTACACTGGCACTATGGAGCTCACCTGTGTCTACTGACACCTTGCAGCACCACCTGAACATCATCAGCAACTTGATAGGTGATATCGTTTTTGGCAAAAAACACATTTGTGTACATGCATTACCTCCATAAACTATAAACTGATACTTACTCTGTGTACATGTAGTTGCTGAAATGAGTTACAGTACTGTGTCATCCAGTGGCGTAACTAGAAATTTTTCTCCCCCAAGCCAAAAAATTCTTTGACGCCCCCCCCCCCCCTTCATGCTCCATAATTTCCGCATAAAGGGGCGTGGCATTGCAGGAAAAGACTACTTTATACTAGTGATGAGCGCCTGAAATTTTTCGGGTTTTGTGTTTTGGTTTTGGGTTCGGTTCCGCGGCCGTGTTTTGGGTTCGAACGCGTTTTGGCAAAACCTCACCGAATTTTTTTTGTCGGATTCGGGTGTGTTTTGGATTCGGGTGTTTTTTTCAAAAAACCCTAAAAAACAGCTTAAATCATAGAATTTGGGGGTCATTTTGATCCCATATTATTATTAACCTCAAAAACCATAATTTCCACTCATTTTCAGTCTATTCTGAATACCTCACACCTCACAATATTATTTTTAGTCCTAAAATTTGCACCGAGGTCGCTGGATGACTAAGCTAAGCGACCCTAGTGGCCGACACAAACACCTGGCCCATCTAGGAGTGGCACTGCAGTGTCACGCAGGATGTCCCTTCCAAAAAACCCTCCCCAAACAGCACATGACGCAAAGAAAAAAAGAGGCGCAATGAGGTAGCTGTGTGAGTAAGATTAGCGACCCTAGTGGCCGACACAAACACCGGGCCCATTTAGGAGTGGCACTGCAGTGTCACGCAGGATGTCCCTTCCAAAAAACCCTCCCCAAACAGCACATGACGCAAAGAAAAAAAGAGGCGCAATGAGGTAGCTGTGTGAGTAAGATTAGCGACCCTAGTGGCCGACACAAACACCGGGCCCATCTAGGAGTGGCACTGCAGTGTCACGTAGGATGTCCCTTCCAAAAAACCCTCCCCAAACAGCACATGACGCAAAGAAAAAAAGAGGCGCAATGAGGTCGCTGTGTGAGTAAGATTAGCGACCGTAGTGGCCGACACAAACACCGGGCCCATTTAGGAGTGGCACTGCAGTGTCACGCAGGATGTCCCTTCCAAAAACCCCCCCCCAAACAGCACATGACGCAAAGAAAAAAAGAGGCGCAATGAGGTAGCTGTGTGAGTAAGATTAGCGACCCTAGTGGCCGACACAAACACCGGGCCCATCTAGGAGTGGCACTGCAGTGTCACGCAGGATGTCCCTTCCAAAAAACCCTCCCCAAACAGCACATGACGCAAAGAAAAAAAGAGGCGCAATGAGGTAGCTGTGTGAGTAAGATTAGCGACCGTAGTGGCCGACACAAACACCGGGCCCATTTAGGAGTGGCACTGCAGTGTCACGCAGGATGTCCCTTCCAAAAAACCCTCCCCAAACAGCACATGACGCAAAGAAAAAAAGAGGCGCAATGAGGTAGCTGTGTGAGTAAGATTAGCGACCCTAGTGGCCGACACAAACACCGGGCCCATTTAGGAGTGGCACTGCAGTGTCACGCAGGATGTCCCTTCCAAAAAACCCTCCCCAAACAGCACATGATGCAAAGAAAAATAAAAGAAAAAAGAGGTGCAAGATGGAATTGTCCTTGGGCCCTCCCACCCACCCTTATGTTGTATAAACAAAACAGGACATGCACACTTTAACCAACCCATCATTTCAGTGACAGGGTCTGCCACACGACTGTGACTGATATGACGGGTTGGTTTGGACCCCCCCCAAAAAAGAAGCAATTAATCTCTCCTTGCACAAACTGGCTCTACAGAGGCAAGATGTCCACCTCATCATCATCCTCCGATATATCACCGTGTACATCCCCGTCCTCACAGATTATCAATTCGTCCCCACTGGAATCCACCATCTCAGCTCCCTGTGTACTTTGTGGAGGCAATTGCTGCTGGTCAATGTCTCCGCGGAGGAATTGATTATAATTCATTTTAATGAACATCATCTTCTCCACATTTTCTGGATGTAACCTCGTACGGCGATTGCTGACAAGGTGAGCGGCGGCACTAAACACTCTTTCGGAGTACACACTTGTGGGAGGGCAACTTAGGTAGAATAAAGCCAGTTTGTGCAAGGGCCTCCAAATTGCCTCTTTTTCCTGCCAGTATAAGTATGGACTGTGTGACGTGCCTACTTGGATGCGGTCACTCATATAATCCTCCACCATTCTTTCAATGGGGAGAGAATCATATGCAGTGACAGTAGACGACATGTCCGTAATCGTTGTCAGGTCCTTCAGTCCGGACCAGATGTCAGCATCAGCAGTCGCTCCAGACTGCCCTGCATCACCGCCAGCGGGTGGGCTCGGAATTCTGAGCCTTTTCCTCGCACCCCCAGTTGCGGGAGAATGTGAAGGAGGAGATGTTGACAGGTCGCGTTCCGCTTGACTTGACAATTTTCTCACCAGCAGGTCTTTCAACCCCAGCAGACTTGTGTCTGCCGGAAAGAGAGATCCAAGGTAGGCTTTAAATCTAGGATCGAGCATGGTGGCCAAAATGTAGTGCTCTGATTTCAACAGATTGACCACCCGTGAATCCTTGTTAAGCGAATTAAGGGCTCCATCCACAAGTCCCACATGCCTAGCGGAATCGCTCCGTGTTAGCTCCTCCTTCAATGTCTCCAGCTTCTTCTGCAAAAGCCTGATGAGGGGAATGACCTGACTCAGGCTGGCAGTGTCTGAACTGACTTCACGTGTGGCAAGTTCAAAGGGCAGCAGAACCTTGCACAACGTTGAAATCATTCTCCACTGCGCTTGAGACAGGTGCATTCCACCTCCTATATCGTGCTCAATTGTATAGGCTTGAATGGCCTTTTGCTGCTCCTCCAACCTCTGAAGCATATAGAGGGTTGAATTCCACCTCGTTACCACTTCTTGCTTCAGATGATGGCAGGGCAGGTTCAGTAGTTTTTGGTGGTGCTCCAGTCTTCTGTACGTGGTGCCTGTACGCCGAAAGTGTCCCGCAATTCTTCTGGCCACCGACAGCATCTCTTGCACGCCCCTGTCGTTTTTTAAATAATTCGGCACCACCAGATTCAAGGTATGTGCAAAACATGGGACGTGCTGGAATTTGCCCATATTTAATGCACACACAATATTGCTGGCGTTGTCCGATGCCACAAATCCACAGGAGAGTCCAATTGGGGTAAGCCATTCCGCGATGATCTTCCTCAGTTGCCGTAAGAGGTTTTCAGCTGTGTGCGTATTCTGGAAAGCGGTGATACAAAGCGTAGCCTGCCTAGGAAAGAGTTGGCGTTTGCGAGATGCTGCTACTGGTGCCGCCGCTGCTATTCTTGCGGCGGGAGTCCATACATCTACCCAGTGGGCTGTCACAGTCATATAGTCCTGACCCTGCCCTGCTCCACTTGTCCACATGTCCGTGGTTAAGTGGACATTGGGTACAGCTGCATTTTTTAGGACACTGGTGACTCTTTTTCTGAGGTCTGTGTACATTTTCGGTATCGCCTGCCTAGAGAAATGGAACCTAGATGGTATTTGGTACCGGGGACACAGTACCTCCAACAAGTCTCTAGTTGGCTCTGCAGTAATGATGGATACCGGAACCACGTTTCTCACCACCCAGGATGCCAAGGCCTCAGTTATCCGCTTTGCAGTAGGATGACTGCTGTGATATTTCATCTTCCTCGCAAAGGACTGTTGGACAGTCAATTGCTTGGTGGAAGTAGTAAAAGTGGTCTTACGACTTCCCCTCTGGGATGACCATCGACTCCCAGCAGCAACAACAGCAGCGCCAGCAGCAGTAGGCGTTACACGCAAGGATGCATTGGAGGAATCCCAGGCAGGAGAGGAATCATCAGAATTGCCAGTGACATGGCCTGCAGGACTATTGGCATTCCTGGGGAAGGAGGAAATTGACACTGAGGGAGTTGGTGGGGTGGTTTGCGTGAGCTTGGTTACAAGAGGAAGGGATTTACTGGTCAGTGGACTGCTTCCGCTGTCACCCAAAGTTTTTGAACTTGTCACTGACTTATTATGAATGCGCTGCAGGTGACGTATAAGGGAGGATGTTCCGAGGTGGTTAACGTCCTTACCCCTACTTATTACAGCTTGACAAAGGGAACACACGGCTTGACACCGGTTGTCCGCATTTCTGTTGAAATACCTCCACACCGAAGAGCTGATTTTTTTGGTATTTTCACCAGGCATGTCAACGGCCATATTCCTCCCACGGACAACAGGTGTCTCCCCGGGTGCCTGACTTAAACAAACCACCTCACCATCAGAATCCTCCTGGTCAATTTCCTCCCCAGCGCCAGCAACACCCATATCCTCCTCATCCTGGTGTACTTCAACACTGACATCTTCAATCTGACTATCAGGAACTGGACTGCGGGTGCTCCTTCCAGCACTTGCAGGGGGCGTGCAAATGGTGGAAGGCGCATGCTCTTCACGTCCAGTGTTGGGAAGGTCAGGCATCGCAACCGACACAATTGGACTCTCCTTGTGGATTTGGGATTTCGAAGAACGCACAGTTCTTTGCGGTGCTACTGCTTTTGCCAGCTTGAGTCTTTTCATTTTTCTAGCGAGAGGCTGAGTGCCTCCATCCTCATGTGAAGCTGAACCACTAGCCATGAACATAGGCCAGGGCCTCAGCCGTTCCTTGCCACTCCGTGTGGTAAATGGCATATTGGCAAGTTTACGCTTCTCCTCCGACAATTTTATTTTAGGTTTTGGAGTCCTTTTTTTACTGATATTTGGTGTTTTGGATTTGACATGCTCTGTACTATGACATTGGGCATCGGCCTTGGCAGACGACGTTGCTGGCATTTCATCGTCTCGGCCATGACTAGTGGCAGCAGCTTCAGCACGAGGTGGAAGTGGATCTTGATCTTTCCCTAATTTTGGAACCTCAACATTTTTGTTCTCCATATTTTAATAGGCACAACTAAAAGGCACCTCAGGTAAACAATGGAGATGGATGGATACTAGTATACAATTATGGACGGACTGCCGAGTGCCGACACAGAGGTAGCTACAGCCGTGGACTACCGTACTGTACTGTGTCTGCTGCTAATATAGACTGGTTGATAAAGAGATGTAGTAGTATGTATGTATAAAGAAGAAAGAAAAAAAAACCACGGGTAGGTGGTATACAATTATGGACGGACTGCTGAGTGCCGACACAGAGGTAGCTACAGCCGTGAACTACCGTACTGTACTGTGTCTGCTGCTAATATAGACTGGTTGATAAAGAGATGTAGTAGTATGTATGTATAAAGAAGAAAGAAAAAAAAACCACGGGTAGGTGGTATACAATTATGGACGGACTGCCGAGTGCCGACACAGAGGTAGCTACAGCCGTGGACTACCGTACTGTACTGTGTCTGCTGCTAATATAGACTGGTTGATAAAGAGATGTAGTAGTATGTATGTATAAAGAAGAAAGAAAAAAAACCACGGGTAGGTGGTATACAATTATGGACGGACTGCCGAGTGCCGACACAGAGGTAGCTACAGCCGTGAACTACCGTACTGTATTGTGTCTGCTGCTAATATAGACTGGTTGATAAAGAGATGTAGTAGTATGTATGTATAAAGAAGAAAGAAAAAAAAACCACGGGTAGGTGGTATACAATTATGGACGGACTGCCGAGTGCCGACACAGAGGTAGCTACAGCCATGGACTACCGTACTGTACTGTGTCTGCTGCTAATATAGACTGGTTGATAAAGAGATGTAGTAGTATGTATGTATAAAGAAGAAAGAAGAAAAAACCACGGGTAGGTGGTATACAATTATGGACGGACTGCCGAGTGCCGACACAGAGGTAGCTACAGCCGTGAACTACCGTACTGTACTGTGTCTGCTGCTAATATAGACTGGTTGATAAAGAGATGTAGTAGTATGTATGTATAAAGAAGAAAGAAAAAAAAACCACGGGTAGGTGGTATACAATTATGGATGGACTGCCGAGTGCCGACACAGAGGTAGCTACAGCCGTGGACTACCGTACTGTACTGTGTCTGCTGCTAATATAGACTGGTTGATAAAGAGATGTAGTAGTATGTATGTATAAAGAAGAAAGAAAAAAAAACCACGGGTAGGTGGTATACAATTATGGACGGACTGCCGAGTGCCGACACAGAGGTAGCTACAGCCGTGAACTACCGTACTGTACTGTGTCTGCTGCTAATATAGACTGGTTGATAAAGAGATGTAGTAGTATGTATGTATAAAGAAGAAAGAGAAAAAAACCACGGGTAGGTGGTATACAATTATGGACGGACTGCCGAGTGCCGACACAGAGGTAGCTACAGCCGTGGACTACCGTACTGTACTGTGTCTGCTGCTAATATAGACTGGTTGATAAAGAGATGTAGTAGTATGTATGTATAAAGAAGAAAGAAAAAAAAACCTCGGGTAGGTGGTATACAATTATGGACGGACTGCCGAGTGCCGACACAGAGGTAGCTACAGCCGTGAACTACCGTACTGTACTGTGTCTGCTGCTAATATAGACTGGTTGATAAAGAGATGTAGTAGTATGTATGTATAAAGAAGAAAGAAAAAAAAAACCACGGGTAGGTGGTATACAATTATGGATGGACTGCCGAGTGCCGACACAGAGGTAGCTACAGCCGTGAACTACCGTACTGTGTCTGCTGCCACTGGATGATAAATAATGATATAAAAAATATATATATATCACTACTGCAGCCGGACAGGTATATATTATATAATGACGGACCTGCTGGACACTGTCTGTCAGCAGAATGAGTTTTTTATAGAATAAAAAAAAAAACACCACACAAGTGAAGTCACACGACGAGTGTTTAACTTTTTCAGGCAATCACAATATAGTATACTACTAACTATACTGGTGGTCAGTGTGGTCAGGTCACTGGTCAGTCACACTGGCAGTGGCACTCCTGCAGCAAAAGTGTGCACTGTTTAATTTTAATATAATATGTACTCCTGGCTCCTGCTATAACCTATAACTGGCACTGCAGTGCTCCCCAGTCTCCCCCACAATTATAAGCTGTGTGAGCTGAGCACAGTCAGATATATATACATAGATGATGCAGCACACTGGGCTGAGCAGTGCACACAGATATGGTATGTGACTGAGTCACTGTGTGTATCGTTTTTTTCAGGCAGAGAACGGATATATTAAATAAAACAAAACTGCACTGTCTGGTGGTCACTGTGGTCAGTCACTAGTAAACTCTGCACTCTCTACACTTCTACAGTACTCCTAAGCTCCAGTAAATCAGGTCAATCTCTCTCTCTCTCTTCTAATCTAAATGGAGAGGACGCCAGCCACGTCCTCTCCCTATCAATCTCAATGCACGTGTGAAAATGGCGGCGACGCGCGGCTCCTTATATAGAATCCGAGTCTCGCGAGAATCCGACAGCGTCATGATGACGTTCGGGCGCGCTCGGGTTAACCGAGCAAGGCGGGAGGATCCGATTCTGCTCGGACCCGTGAAAAAAACCATGAAGTTCGGGCGGGTTCGGATTCAGAGAAACCGAACCCGCTCATCTCTACTTTATACCCCAGTTTTGCAACCTGCACGCCCATATGTTGGCCACCACAGGAAAGAAAAATAATCCTGATTCATGCCCCTTACATTATTTGTCATTTTTCCTCCTTATAGTAATGCCCAGTATACATTATGCCACATACTGCAATGGCCCTTAGACATTATGCCGCACACAATAATGCACATGACACAATATGCACACACTGTAATGCCCCCGACACATTATGCCACACAACGTAATGCCTGTGACACATTATGCCACACACCGTAATGCCTGTGACACATTATGACAGGAATCGCGATGCCCGTTATACATTATGCTACACACTGCAATGCCCCTGATACATTATAGCACATACAATGTCTGTGACACATTATGACACACACCGCAATGTCCGTGATACATTATGCCACACACTGCAATGACCCTGAGACATTATACCACATATCACAATGCCCGCGATATAGTATACCATACACCGTAATGCCTGTGACACATTATGACACACACGCAATGTCCGTGATACGTTATGCCACACACCGTAATGCCCATTACACATTAAGTCCTACAGTAAGGCTTCTAATTACTTTTCAATTACCTGCTCGTTGTCAGGGGTTTCATGCACTGGGTGTCATGCTCGTTGCCAGGTGTTTCATGCACTGGGTGTCATGCTCGTTGCTAGTAGGTAGTCCTTGTTGCTAGGGCTGTGCTCCCAGTGCCACATATGTCCCCAGTGCCAGATATTCCCCCACGGTGCCAGGTACTCACATGCCCCTGTGCCAAATATAGCCCCCCCCCCATGTGCCAGGTACACATATACCCCCCCAGTGCCACATATGCCCCCAGTGCCAGATATTCCCCCCCAGTGCCACATATGCCCCCAGTGCCAGATATGCCCCCAGTGCCATTTATGCCCCCAGTGCCAGATATTCCCCCCCAGTGCCATATATGCCCCCAGTGCCATATATGCCCCCAGTGCCAGATATTCCCCCCCAGTGCCACATATGCCCCCCAGTGCCACATATGCCCACAGTGCCATATAATCCCCCCCAGTGCCAAATATGCCCCCGGTGCCACATATGCCCCCAGTGCCAGATATTCCCCCCCAGTGCCATATATGCCCCCAGTGCCAGATATTCCCCCCGTGCCATATATGCCCCCAGTGCCAGATATTCCCCCCCAGTGCCATATATGCCCCCAGTGCCAGATATTCCCCCCCAGTGCCATATATGCCTCAGTGCCAGATATTCCCCCCAGTGCCATATATGCCCCCAGTGCCAGATATTCCCCCCCAGTGCCATATATGCCTCAGTGCCAGATATTCCCCCCAGTGCCATATATGCCCCAGTGCCAGATATTCCCCCCCAGTGCCATATATGCCCCCAGTGCCATATATTCCCCCCCAGTGCCATATATGCCCCAGTGCCAGATATTCCCCCAGTGCCATATATGCCTCAGTGCCAGATATTCCCCCCAGTGCCAGATATTCCCCCCCAGTGCCATATATGCCCCCAGTGCCAGATATTCCCCCCCAGTGCCATATATGCCCCAGTGCCAGATATTCCCCCCAGTGCCATATATGCCCCAGTGCCAGATATTCCCCCCAGTGCCAGATATTCCCCCCAGTGCCATATATGCCCCAGTGCCAGATATTCCCCCCAGTGCCAGATATACCCCCCCCCCCCCCGCTTTTTGGAGGGACACGGAGGGCACAGCTCACCTCTCCTGTGTCCCTCCTGCTGCATCATCTCCGGCGGCCGCGGGTCTAATAGGGGGAAGTGCCGGTTCGTGAGCCAATTAGAGCTCACGGACGGCACTTTCCCCTATTAGACCCGCGGCCGCCGGAGATGATGCAGCAGGAGGGACACAGGGAGGCGCGCTGTGCCCTCTGTGTCCCTCCAAAAAGCGGCGGAGGGAAGGAGACTGCAGACTGACATGCGGACGCTCGTCCGCATGTCAGTCTGCTGTAAATCAGTGGCACCCCCGCAGCCCCTCGCCCCCAAGCCACGCGAGGGCTGCGGGGGCAGTAGTTACGCCACTGGTGTCATCTGTATGCTCCTGGAACAGTGATGTAATGTTAATGGTTCATTGTGATTTATGAATTACTAATTCAAACGCCTCAGTGTAATGTGAATGTGTTTGTTTTGTTCTGCACCATCTTACTTTTTTTTGTCTTGATATACATTTTATGTAATTTGGGCTTTGAAAGAGCTGAGGGAGGTGATGTAAAATGGTTATTGTGCAGTATATTGGACCTCATTCTGGTCCAGTTGATGTTGCAACTTTACTAATGCACGGGACCTGTTGAGTGTGTGCACTAATGGGTCCTGCGATGTTGGAAGTATGATGGCAGCAGATTGCCAGTGATAGGCAGTCTGCTGTCATTTTGGGGCGGGGAAGGGTGGCAACGCCCTCAGTTTCCCATAAATGGAGGCATGTCGCCGCTGTTTAGGGGGAAAAAAGAGGCCAGGGATCTCTGCAAGCTTTCCAATGGGGAGTCAGTGATCCGATGCCTGCATCCTAGCACAAGAATTGTATATGTGTGTACCCACCTTTACTGTTGACCCTTCAGCCAGCTCAGGGTGGTTAGTAGACGTGCTGTTATATGGCAAGTCTATGAAATTAGTAATATTTACTTGTAGTATATTGTAGTGATGTGCACCGGAAATTTTTCGGGTTTTGTGTTTTGGTTTTGGGTTCGGTTCCGCGGCCGTGTTTTGGGTTCGAACGCGTTTTGGCAAAACCTCACCGAATTTTTTTTGTTGGATTCGGGTGTGTTTTGGATTCGGGTGTTTTTTTCAAAAAACCCTAAAAAACTGCTTAAATCATAGAATTTGGGGGTCATTTTGATCCCATAGTATTATTAACCTCAATAACCATAATTTCCTCTCATTTTCAGTCTATTCTGAACACCTCACACCTCACAATATTATTTTTAGGCCTAAAATTTGCACCGAGGTAGCTGTGTGACTAAGCTAAGTGACCCAAGTTGCCGACACAAACACCGGGCCCATCTAGGAGTGGCACTGCAGTGTCAGACAGGATGGCCCTTCAAAAAAATACTCCCCAAACAGCACATGACGCAAAGAAAAAAAGAAGCGCAATGAGGTAGCTGTGTGACTAAGATAAGTGACCCAAGTGGCCGACACAAACACCTGGCCCATCTATGAGTGGCACTGCAGTGTCACGCAGGATGGCCCTTCAAAAAAATACTCCCCAAACAGCACATGACGCAAAGAAAAAAAGAGGCGCACCAAGGTCGCTGTGTGACTAAGTTAAGCGACACAAGTGGCCGACACAAACACCTGGCCCATCTAGGAGTGGCCTGCAGAGTCACGCAGGATGGCCCTTCAAAAAAATACTCCCCAAACAGCACATGACGCAAAGAAAAAAAGAGGCGCACCAAGGTCGCTGTGTGACTAAGTTAAGCGACACAAGTGGCCGACACAAACACCTGGCCCATTTAGGAGTGGCACTGCAGTATCACGCAGGATGGCCCTTCAAAAAAATACTCCCCAAACAGCACATGACGCAAAGAAAAAAAGAGGCGCACCAAGATCGCTGTGTGACTAAGTTAAGCGACACAAGTGGCCGACACAAACACCTGGCCCATCTAGGAGTGGCACTGCAGTATCACGCAGGATGGCCCTTCAAAAAAATACTCCCCAAACAGCACATGACGCAAAGAAAAAAAGAGGCGCACCAAGGTCGCTGTGTGAATAAGATAAGTGACCCAAGTGGCCGACACAAACACCTGGCCCATCTAGGAGTGGCACTGCAGTGTCACGCAGGATGGCCCTTCAAAAAAATACTCCCCAAAAAGCACATGACGCAAAGAAAAAAAGAGGCGCACCAAGGTCGCTGTGTGACTAAGTTAAGCGATACAAGTGGCCGACACAAACACCTGGCCCATCTAGGAGTGGCACTGCAGTGTCACGCAGGATGGCCCTTCAAAAAAATACTCCCCAAACAGCACATGACGCAAAGAAAAAAAGAGGCGCACCAAGATCGCTGTGTGACTAAGTTAAGCGACACAAGTGGCCGACACAAACACCTGGCCCATCTAGGAGTGTCACTGCAGTGTCACGCAGGATGGCCCTTCAAAAAAATATTCCCCAAACAGCACATGACGCAAAGAAAAAAAGAGGCGCACCAAGGTCGCTGTGTGAATAAGATAAGCGACCCAAGTGGCCGACACAAACACCTGGCCCATCTAGGAGTGGCACTGCAGTATCACGCAGGATGGCCCTTCAAAAAAATACTCCCCAAACAGCACATGACGCAAAGAAAAAAAGAGGCGCACCCAGGTCGCTGTGACTAAGTTAAGCGACACAAGTGGCCGACACAAACACCTGGCCCATCTAGGAGTGGCACTGCAGTGTTACGCAAGATGGCCCTTCAAAAAAATACTCCCCAAACAGCACATGACGCAAAGAAAAAAAGAGGCGCACCAAGGTCGCTGTGTGACTAAGATAAGCGACCCAAGTGGCCGACACAAACACCTGGCCCATCTAGGAGTGGCACTGCAGTGTCACGCAGGATGGCCCTTCAAAAAAATACT
This sequence comes from Pseudophryne corroboree, assembly GCF_028390025.1. NCBI lineage: Eukaryota > Metazoa > Chordata > Amphibia > Anura > Myobatrachidae > Pseudophryne > Pseudophryne corroboree. The sequence goes on from NC_086448.1 coordinate 215,704,182, forward strand.
CCCCAAACAGCACATGACGCAAAGAAAAATGAAAGAAAAAAGAGGTGCAAGATGGAATTGTCCTTGGGCCCTTATGTTGTAAAAACAGGACATGCACACTTTAACGAACCCATCATTTCAGCGACAGGGTCTGCCACACGACTGTGACTGAAATGACTGGTTGGTTTGGGCCCCCACCAAAAAAGAAGCAATCAATCTCTCCTTGCACAAACTGGCTCTACGGAGGCAAGATGTCCACCTCATCATCATCGTCCGATTCATCACCCCTTTCACTGTGTACATCCCCCTCCTCACAGATTATTAATTCATCCCCACTGGAATCCACCATCTCAGGTCCCCGTGTACTTTCTGGAGGCAATTGCTGCTGGTGAATGTCTCCACGGAGGAATTGATTATAATTCATTTTAATGAACATCATCTTCTCCACATTTTCTGGAAGTAACCTCGTACGCCGATTGCTGACAAGGTGAGCGGCTGCACTAAACACTCTTTCGGAGTACACACTGGAGGGAGGGCAACTTAGGTAGAATAAAGCCAGTTTCTGCAAGGGCCTCCAAATTGCCTCTTTTTCCTGCCAGTATACGTACGGACTGTCTGACGTGCCTACTTGGATGCGGTCACTCATATAATCCTCCACCATTCTTTCAATGGTGATAGAATCATATGCAGTGACAGTAGACGACATGTCAGTAATCGTTGCCAGGTCCTTCAGTCCGGACCAGATGTCAGCACTCGCTCCAGACTGCCCTGCATCACCACCAGCGGGTGGGCTCGGAATTCGTAGCCTTTTCCTCGCACCCCCAGTTGCGGGAGAATGTGAAGGAGGAGATGTTGACAGGTTGCGTTCCGCTTGACTTGACAATGTTCTCACCAGCAGTTCTTTGAACCCCTGCAGACTTGTGTCTGCCGGAAAGAGATATCCAAGGTAGGTTTTAAATCTAGGATCGAGCACGGTGGCCAAAATGTAGTGCTCTGATTTCAACAGATTGACCACCCGTGAATCCTTGTTAAGCGAATTAAGGGCTCCATCCACAAGTCCCACATGCCTAGCGGAAACGCTCTGTTTTAGCTCCTCCTTCAATGCCTCCAGCTTCTTCTGCAAAACCCTGATGAGGGGAATGACCTGACTCAGGCTGGCAGTGTCTGAACTGACTTCACGTGTGGCAAGTTCAAAAGGTTGCAGAACCTTGCACAACGTTGAAATCATTCTCCACTGCACTTGAGACAGGTGCATTCCACCTCCTTTGCCTATATCGTGGGCAGATGTATAGGCTTGAATGGCCTTTTGCTGCTCCTCCATCCTCTGAAGCATATAGAGGGTTGAATTCCACCTCGTTACCACCTCTTGCTTCAGATGATGGCAGGGCAGGTTCAGGTGTTTTTGGTGGTGCTCCAGTCTTCTGTACGCGGTGCCTGTACGCCGAAAGTGTCCCGCAATTCTTCTGGCCACCGACAGCATCTCTTGCATGCCCCTGTCGTTTTTTAAATAATTCTGCACCACCAAATTCAAGGTATGTGCAAAACATGGGACGTGCTGGAATTTGCAGATGTAATGCACGCACAATATTGCTGGCGTTGTCCGATGCCACAAATCCCCAGGAGAGTCCAATTGGGGTAAGCCATTCTGCGATGATCTTCCTCAGTTGCCGTAAGAGGTTTTCAGCTGTGTGCGTATTCTGGAAAGCGGTGATACAAAGCGTAGCCTGCCTAGGAACGAGTTGGCGTTTGCGAGATGCTGCTACTAGTGCCGCCGCTGCTGTTCTTGCAGCGGGAGGCAATACATCTACCCCGTGGGCTGTCACAGTCATGTAGTCCTGAGTCTGCCCTGCTCCACTTGTCCACATGTCCGTGGTTAAGTGGACATTGGGTACAACTGCATTTTTTAGGACACTGGTGACTCTTTTTCTGAGGTCTGTGTACATTCTCGGTGTCGCCTGCCTAGAGAAATGGAACCTAGATGGTATTTGGTACCGGGGACACAGTACCTCAATCAAGTCTATAGTTGCCTCTGAAGTAACGTTGGATACCGGAACCACGTTTCTCACCGCCCAGGCTGCCAAGGCCTCAGTTATCCGCTTTGCAGCAGGATGACTGCTGTGATATTTCATCTTCCTCGCAAAGGACTGTTGGACAGTCAGTTGCTTACTGGAAGTAGTACAAGTGGTCTTCCGACTTCCCCTCCAGGATGACGATCGACTCCCAGCAGCAACAACAGCAGCGCCAGCAGCAGTAGGCGTTACGTTACACTCAAGGATGCATCGGAGGAATCCCAGGCATGAGAGGACTCGTCAGACTTGCATGTGACATGGCCTGCAGGACTATTGGCTTTCCTGTCTAAGGAGGAAATTGACACTGAGGGAGTTGGTGGTGTGGTTTGCAGGAGCTTGGTTACAGATTTAGTGGTCAGTGGACTGCTTCCGCTGTCACCCAAAGTTTTTGAACTTGTCACTGACTTATGATGAATGCGCTGCAGGTGACGTATAAGGGAGGATGTTCCGAGGTGGTTAACGTCCTTACCCCTACTTATTACAGCTTGACAAAGGCAACACACGGCTTGACACCTGTTGTCCGCATTTGTTATGAAATAATTCCACACCGAAGAGCTGATTTTTTTGTATTTTGACCAGGCATGTCAATGGCCATATTCCTCCCACGGACAACAGGTGTCTCCCCGGGTGCCTGACTTAAACAAACCACCTCACCATCAGAATCCTCCTTGTCAATTTCCTCCCCAGCGCCAGCAACACCCATATCCTCAATATATACAGAATAATAATAACGGACCTGGTGGACACTGTCAGCAGACTGCTAAACTAGTATGAAGAAAAAAAAAGCCACCACAGGTATACAATGTAGATGGATGGATAGTATACGATTATTACTTATGGACGACGAGTGACGACACAGAGGTAGGTACAGCCGTGGCCTACCGTACTGCTATATATATAATATATACAGAATAATAATAACTGACCTGGTGGACACTGTCAGCAGACTGCTAAACTAGTATGAAGAAAAAAAAGCCACCACAGGTATACAATGTAGATGGATGGATAGTATAGTATTATTACTTATGGACGACGAGTGACGACACAGAGGTAGGTACAGCCATGGCCTACCGTACTGCTATATATATAATATATACAGAATAATAATAACGGACCTGGTGGACACTGTCAGCAGACTGCTAAACTAGTATGAAGAAAAAAAAGCCACCTCAGGTATACAATGTAGATGGATGGATAGTATACTATTATTACTTATGGACGACGAGTGACGACACAGAGGTAGGTACAGCCGTGGCCTACTATACTGCTATATATATAATATATACAGAATAATAATAACGGACCTGTGGACACTGTCAGCAGACTGCTAAACTAGTATGAAGAAAAAAAAGCCACCACAGGTATACAATGTAGATGGATGGATAGTATAGTATTATTACTTATGGACGACGAGTGACGACACAGAGGTAGGTACAGCCGTGGCCTACCGTACTGCTATATATATAATATATACAGAATAATAATAACGGACCTGGTGGACACTGTCAGCAGACTGCTAAACTAGTATGAAGAAAAAAAAGCCACCACAGGTATACAATGTAGATGGATGGATAGTATACTATTATTACTTATGGACGACGAGTGACGACACAGAGGTAGGTACAGCCGTGGCCTACCATACTGCTATATATATAATATATACAGAATAATAATAACTGACCTGGTGGACACTGTCAGCAGACTGCTAAACTAGTATGAAGAAAAAAAAGCCACCACAGGTATACAATGTAGATGGATGGATAGTATACTATTATTACTTATGGACGACGAGTGACGACACAGAGGTAGGTACAGCCGTGGCCTACCGTACTGCTATATATATAATATATACAGAATAATTATAACGGACCTGGGGGACACTGTCAGCAGACTGCTAAACTAGTATGAAGAAAAAAAAGCCACCACAGGTATACAATGTAGATGGATGGATAGTATACTATTATTACTTATGGACGACGAGTGACGACACAGAGGTAGGTACAGCCGTGGCCTACCGTACTGCTATATATATAATATACTGTATAATAAATGGACCTGGTGGACACTGTCAGCAGACTGCTAAACTACTAGTAAAGAAAAAAAGCCACCACAGGAGTGTTTTTCAGGCAGACAAACGTATACTGGACTAGTGGTCACTGTCAGCAAAACTGTGCACTGTACTCCTGCTATAACTGCTCCCCAGTCCCCACAATTAGGCAGTGTGAGCAGTGCACTCAGCACAGATATATCATGCAGCACACTGAGCACAGATATGGTATGGAGCGTTTTTTTCAGGCAGAGAACGGATTAAACTGGTGGTCACACTCACTACTATCAGTAAAACCCTGCACTGTACTGCTCCCCGTCCCCAATCCTCCCCACAATTATAACAATGTCACTCTTAGTCTTTTCTATTATGATTATAACGGAGAGGACGCCAGCCACGTCCTCTCCCGATCAATCTCAATGCACGTGTGAAAATGGCGGCGACGCGCGGCTGCTTATATAGAATCCGAATCTCGTGAGAATCTGACAGCGGAATGATGACGTTCGGGCGCGCTCGGTTTACCCGAGCCACACGGGAGAATCCGAGCACGGCTCGGACCCGTGTAAAAAGGCTGAAGTTCGGGGGGGTTCGGTTTCCGAGAAACCGAACCCGCTCATCACTAGTATATTGTATATCCTACTCTACAAAATATTCAGACAATTTTTTGTAATGGTACACAATGGTTCTGACTAGAGATGAGTGGGTTCAGTTTTACTCAGATTTACCCGAATCTCCTTATTGGCTCTCGGATGTCATGTGTTTTGGTTAGCCAATTAGAAAAATCCAGAAAATCTAATTTTGTGTTAATTCTGGCGTTAAGAATTGAGTAAATCTGAACTCGCTCATCTCTAGTTCTGACTAATGGCACTTTTTTTTTTTTAACTCGAAATGGAAAGTTCATCAAATATTGCTAGTATATATGAGCACTCCTTTCTAGAACTTGTATCACCAGACTAGTTAATACCAGCTACAGTACTTAGTAGACCATGAAGACACTAACCAAGCCTCAGCCTCAGCAGTTTAGATATGTACCAGTCATTTTGTATTATAGTCGGAGCCAGCATAACCTATACTCAGAATATGCTGGCATGTAGGGTGTCAGGCAGTAGAGGGTGCCTTGAGTAAAAAATTACTTCCTTGCTTGCCGGTGGAAGGATCGGGAGGCTCCCCCTCTACTCTGCCTTCACCAAATCCCGCAAGATGGCAAGCAGACACACAGCTTCACTCTGCCCTAGCCACAGTCTGCCCAACAGTAAGTGAGACGGGGAGGCGGAGTTCAGGAGGGCGATGTCCTGCTGCTTACCTCCTGTGATAGGGTCACTCCACCCCCAATCATAGTACCAATAGAAAAAAGAGCATACTGTACAATGCTCCCACAATAATTTTGCTCTGACTTTTTAATTATTTTCTGAAAAGGATAAAATAGTTTTTATCCCATGGATCCAAGAATCAATATTTCTCCTAATATTTTTCAAAAGAATTTTCCAAGTTCTGTTGGAAACGCTGTTCCTTCTATTTCCTTCCATTGTTTTTATCCTTGTACCTGAGTGTTTCTGCACTAGCTCGCACAAGTTCCTATTGTATATATTGTCCTATACAATGTTTTGTATAACCTCTAGTTTACAATTGAATTCATTTATTTACCATGTTGCATGCAGTGCATGAATACAAGCATATAATTGGTTGATGTGAATCAGTGTACATTAGCACTTAGCAACTATCCCTCACAGTGAGCAACGTGCCAATTAAAATTCTCAGCAAAATGTAATTTAATGCATAGCAGTGACTTCACCTTTAATTCATATGTACAGTACACCACATATTTTTTAAATTAATGATTGGCCTGGATCCTAAGCAGTTGCCTCACCTAACCCTTTTACCATGTGCTACAATCATTAATCACTTGTGTAAATAAGAAAATTTTCAAATCTGTTCTAATGAATATTCACTTCATTCACTGGCTGCTGATTGCATACATTTATCTGGTGGAATGAAGCTTTAAGTGTCTTGCGTGGAATTCAACCACAGAGCAGAATGCATTCACCTTTATTTTCCCAGATCTGTTTAGGGGAGGCTAAAAATTATTTGAAATGCAAACCTACATATACAATGGGGTATATTTACTAAAATTCGTATTTTTCAGAATGAGGTTAAAGTTCAAACACGAATGACATCGAAAGTGTAAATTTGCAACTTTTTGAATTTATTACGACTAATTTACTAAGCTGTCGTATTCTGCATTTTAGTGTTTTCCGATGTCGATGTCATTCGTATTTTTTTGCAGTGTTTTAAGGGATTGAATAGTAAAACACTGCCGACATTAACACAATGAATCTAGGCCGGATCTGTGAGATCCGTGCAGGGCTTCATGGTGCACCTTTCGTAAAAAAAATAACATTGTTACAAATCTAAAAAAAAAATGCGTGGGGTCCCCCCCCCTAAGCAAAACCAGCCTCGGGCTCTTTGAGCCGGTCCTGGTTGACAAAATACGTGGGGAAAAATGACAGGGGTTCCCCCATATTTCATAAACCAGCACCGGGCTCTGCGCCTGGTCCTGGTTCCAAAAATATGGGGGACAAAAAGCGTAGGGGTCCCCCGTATTTTTGAAACCAGCATCGGGCTCCACTAGCCAGGTACATAATGCCACAGCCGGGGGACACTTTTATACTGGTCCCGGCGGCCCAGGCATTACATACCCAACTAGTCACCCCTGGCCGGGGTACCCTGGAGGAGTGGGAACCCCTTAAATCAAGGGGTCCCCCCCTCCAGCCACCCAAGGGCCAGGGGTGAAGCCCGAGGCTGTCCCCCCCATCCAAGGGCGGCGGATGGGGGGCTGATAGCCTTTTGAAAAAAATGTGAATATTGTTTTTAGTAGCAGTACTATAAGTCCCAGCAAGCCTCCCCCGCAAGCTGGTACTTGGAGAACCACAAGTACCAGCATGCGGTGGAAAACCGGGCCCGCTGGTACCTGTAGTACTACTACTAAAAAAATACCCCCCAAAAAACAGGACACACACACCGTGACAGTATAAGTTTATTACATACATGCACACCTCCAAACATACATACTTACCTATGTTCACACGAGCATGCGGTGGAAAACCGGGCCCGCTGGTACCTGTAGTACTACTACTAAAAAAATACCCCCAAAAAAACAGGACACACACACCGTGACAGTATAAGTTTATTACATACATGCACACCTCCAAACATACATACTTACCTATGTTCACACGAGGCTCGGTCGTCTTCTCCATGTAGAATCCTAGGGGTACCTGTTGAAAAAATTATACTCACATAATCCATTGTACCTTCTGTTCTTTGTATAATCCACGTACTTGGCAAAATAAAAACACGGAAATCCGACCACGCACTGAAAGGGGCCCCATGTTTAAACATGGGACCCCTTTCCCCGACTGCCAGGACCCCCCCTGACTCCTATCAAAGAGGGTCCCTTCTGCAAATCAGGGAGCGCCACGTCGTGGCGCCCTCCTGACTGGCTGTGTGCTCCTGTAGTGTCTGTGAGGCAGCACACAGCAGAGATACCTGCGCCTATGCGCTCCATTGTATCCAATGGTGGGAACTTTGCGGTCAGCGGTTGACCGAAAGTAACCTCACCGCTGACCGCAAAGTTCCCACCGTTGAATACAATGGAGCGCATAGGCGCTACATTGTATCTCTGCCGTGTGCTGCCTCACAGACACTACAGGAGCACACGGCCAATCAGGAGGGCGCCACGACATGGCGCTCCCTGATTGGCAGAAGGGACCCTCTTTGACAGGAGTCAGGGGGGGTCCTGGCAGTCGGGGAAAGGGGTCCCATGTGTAAACATGGGGCCCCTTTCAGTGCGTGGTCGAATTTCCGTTTTTTTATTTTGCCAAGTACATGGATTATACAAAGAACAGAAGGTACAATGGATTATGTGAGTATAATTTTTTCAACAGGTACCCCTAGGATTCTACATGGAGAAGAGGACCGAGCCTCGTGTGAACATAGGTAAGTATGTATGTTTGGAGGTGTGCATGTATGTAATAAACTTATACTGTCACGGTGTGTGTGTCCTGTTTTTTGGGGGGTATTTTTTTAGTAGTAGTACTACAGGTACCAGCGGGCCCGGTTTTCCACCGCATGCTGGTACTTGTGGTTCTCCAAGTACCAGCTTGCGGGGGAGGCTTGCTGGGACTTATAGTACTGCTACTAAAAACAATATTCACATTTTTTTCAAAAGGCTATCAGCCCCCCATCTGCCGCCCTTGGATGGGGGGGACAGCCTCGGGCTTCACCCCTGGCCCTTGGGTGGCTGGAGGGGGGGACCCCTTGATTTAAGGGGTTCCCACTCCTACAGGGTACCCCAGGCAGGGGTGACTAGTTGGGTATGTAATGCCAGGGCCGCCGGGACCAGTAAAAAAGTGTCCACCGGCTGTGGCATTATGTACCTGGCTAGTGGAGCCCGGTGCTGGTTTCAAAAATACGGGGGACCCCTACGCTTTTTGTCCCCTGTATTTTTGGAACCAGGACCAGGCGCAGAGCCCGGTGCTGGTTTATGAAATATGGGGGAACCCCTGTCATTTTTTCACCATATTTTGTCAACCAGGACCGGCTCAAAGAGCCCGAGGCTGGTTTTGCTTAGGAGGGGGGACCCCACGCATTTTTTTTTTTAAATGACACTTTCCCACCCCTTCCCACTGATAAACATGCACGGATCTCACGGATCCGTGCATGCCTATCAGAACACGGTAAGAAAAAGCAGGTCTATTTTAAAACTGCTTTTTTTTTACGATTTGTATTTATTCACGGCAGTGTTTGGCTATTGCCGGCAGTGTTTGTGAAATACAAATTTTAGTAAATGACCGAGTTCTATCAAATAACAGGCGTATTTGACCGATGGTGTATTCATTCGTATTTTTTTTCTTGGACTTCAAAAAAAATACGAATGCCCTCATCACTGCCGAGATTTGTGCTTAGTAAATTCCCGAGACGACACTTTGAAGAAAAAACGCAAAATCGGTCAAAATCGGGACCTTAGTAAATATACCCCAATGTGGAGTAGTCATTATGTGGAATGATGTTGCCAAAGCAGAACGCAAAAACCTCTGTCCAGAGCTCTGCAAAATGGGTAGTTCTGTGCAGAATTTGATTTGCGTCAGATGCAACCAAATATCCATCTCTAATCATTAGTGATTTCTCAGATTCTATATTTACTAGTCTATTGCTATAATAATTGAAGTTGTTCACATCCCAAGCTGTATATTTCGTTGCCCCCCTTTTCAGCATCCTCATCCTATTTGCATGGCTATGTCTAGACCCTTATTTATAAATACTTTGAATAAATGCATGAACCAGTGCTATATTTGCTAAGCATATTCATGCATGCAAATATCTGAATTTGCAAGTTGTCTTGATGAATAACTCGGAATTATTCTCATGCAGATTTCTGGTGAAAATTTGCAAATCATCCCCAAATAATTACATTCATAATATCAACTAATTTTATATTTATTCATAAGGTTAAGTCCCTGCATCATATAAGGAATTCTTTTAGCAAATACTGTATGTACTGTAGTATTAGTGCATATGGTGTCACCAAATAGTATTATCCACTATGAGGTGGAGCTGCGGGCAGGTACAATGTTTGTTTATTGAAACACATACACAGTACACAAGTAGTAATTCTGACAATGGTGGTCATTCATTGATCGCTCGCTAGCAGTTTTCAGCAGCTGTGCAAACGCTATGCCGCCGCCCACTGGGAGTATATTTTAGCTTAGCAGAAGTGCGAACAAATGGATCACAGAGCGGCTACAAAGTTTTTTTGTGCAGTTTCAGAGTAGCTAGAAACCTACTCAGCGCTTGCGATCACTTCAGACTATTCAGTTTCTGTTTTGACGTCACAAACCCGCCCAGCGTTCGCCCAGACACGCCTGCGTTTTTCCCTGGCACGCCTGCGTTTTTCCGAACACTCCCTGAAAATGGTCAGTTGACACCCAGAAACGCCCACTTCATGTCAATCACACTGCGGCCACCAGTGCGACTGAAATGCTTCGCTAGACCCTGTGCAAAACTACATTGATCATTGTGCTCGTACGAAGCGCGTGCGCATTGAGCTGCATACACATGCGCAGAACTGCCATTTTTTAGCCTGATCGCTGCGCTGCGAACAACTGCAGCTAGCGATCAACTCGGAATGACCCCCAATGAGTACATTTTATTTGTCTATGATTTCTACAAGAAAAGGAATGAGATATATGCAGCACTAAGTAACTGCAGTACAGTAAGTGCACTGGAGAAATACAATTATAGTGTGACAGCAATTACCATTAGTCCTGTGCTGTGGGTGCTACGTATGAGTCATATACGTGTTGTATACGCAGGGGACACACGCAGAAAGAGGGAGCATGACCTGACACTGAAAGGTTTAGCATTGCTAGTCTAAGAATAATTTTTTTTAAGTTGTTTGTAGAACCATTTCTAAAATGTTATAATGAACAATAAATTGTTTAACATTAGATTTGAGTTCAAGTTTGTTCAAATTAATGGCTACAGTACCTTGTATTTTTAAAGTTTTTCCATGTGAATGGCAAACTTCAAGCTAGAACATAGTACTGTTAGAAGCTCACATTATAAAACCATAAAAGCAAACTTCAAATCATGAACATAAGTTTGAGGCTTGCCGTTCAAGATATGATGGCAAAGAAGTCCAAGATTTAACTGATGACTGTACCGTTAACTTGTTTTGACGCCTCTGAACCGGAAAATCTCAAGTGAATTTCATACCGGCTCAAAACATTCAAGATTCTCTAATGGATATCAGGCCTGAAGATCAGGGATATGTAATTTTTAGTTGACCCACGGTATGCTGCAATTAAACTGAGCATTATGAGTAAATGTACACTTACTCCATAGTAAAAGATAAAACATTACCAAGCACAGATATCTTCCATATGCTAAATTACAGTAGGGTATTATGGTCCACACACAAGGGCATTGTACAGCTGTGAGACTGTACTATCCAATTGGCAAATGGCACATCATACAGTTATTCAGTGTTGAACTGAGTGGCTGGTAGAGATGTGCACCGGAAATTTTTCGGGTTTTGTGTTTTGGTTTTGGGTTCGGTTCCGCGGCCGTGTTTTGGGTTCGACCGCGTTTTGGCAAATCCTCACCGATTTTTTTTTGTCGGATTCGGGTGTGTTTTGGATTCGGGTGTTTTTTCAAAAAACACTAAAAAACAGCTTAAATCATAGAATTTGGGGGTCATTTTGATCCCAAAGTATTATTAACCTCAAAAACCATAATTTACACTCATTTTCAGTCTATTCTGAATACCTCACACCTCACAATATTATTTTTAGTCCTAAAATTTGCACCGAGGTCGCTGGATGACTAAGCTAAGCGACCCTAGTGGCCGACACAAACACCTGGCCCATCTAGGAGTGGCACTGCAGTGTCACGCAGGATGTCCCTTCCAAAAAACCCTCCCCAAACAGCACATGACGCAAAGAAAAAAAGAGGCGCAATGAGGTAGCTGTGTGAGTAAGCTAAGCGACCCTAGTGGCCGACACAAACACCTGGCCCATCTAGGAGTGGCACTGCAGTGTCACACAGGATGTCCCTTCCAAAAAACCCTCCCCAAACAGCACATGACGCAAAGAAAAAAAGAGGCGCAATGAGGTAGCTGTGTGAGTAAGCTAAGCGACCCTAGTGGCCGACACAAACACCTGGCCCATCTAGGAGTGGCACTGCAGTGTCACGCAGGATGTCCCTTCCAAAAAACCCTCCCCAAACAGCACATGACGCAAAGAAAAAAAGAGGCGCAATGAGGTAGCTGTGTGAGTAAGCTAAGCGACCCTAGTGGCCGACACAAACACCTGGCCCATCTAGGAGTGGCACTGCAGTGTCACGCAGGATGTCCCTTCCAAAAAACCCTCCCCAAACAGCACATGACGCAAAGAAAAAAAGAGGCGCAATGAGGTAGCTGTGTGAGTAAGATAAGCGACCCTAGTGGCCGACACAAACACCGGGCCCATCTAGGAGTGGCACTGCAGTGTCACGCAGGATGTCCCTTCCAAAAAACCCTCCCCAAACAGCACATGACGCAAAGAAAAAAAGAGGCGCAATGAGGTAGCTGTGTGAGTAAGATAAGCGACCCTAGTGGCCGACACAAACACCGGGCCCATCTAGGAGTGGCACTGCAGTGTCACGCAGGATGTCCCTTCCAAAAAACCCTCCCCAAACAGCACATGACGCAAAGAAAAAAAGAGGCGCAATGAGGTAGCTGTGTGAGTAAGATAAGCGACCCTAGTGGCCGACACAAACACCGGGCCCATCTAGGAGTGGCACTGCAGTGGCACGCAGGATGGCCCTTCCAAAAAACCCTCCCCAAACAGCACATGACGCAAAGAAAAAAAGAGGCGCAATGAGGTAGCTGTGTGAGTAAGATAAGCGACCCTAGTGGCCGACACAAACACCGGGCCCATCTAGGAGTGGCACTGCAGTGTCACGCAGGATGTCCCTTCCAAAAAACCCTCCCCAAACAGCACATGACGCAAAGAAAAAAAGAGGCGCAATGAGGTAGCTGTGTGAGTAAGATAAGCGACCCTAGTGGCCGACACAAACACCGGGCCCATCTAGGAGTGGCACTGCAGTGGCACGCAGGATGGCCCTTCCAAAAAACCCTCCCCAAACAGCACATGACGCAAAAAATTAAATTAAGAAAAATTAATTAATTAATTAAATTAAGAAAAATTAAAGAAAAAAGAGGTGCAAGATGGAATTGTCCTTGGGCCCTCCCACCCACCCTTATGTTGTATAAACAGGACATGCACACTTTAACCAACCCATCATTTCAGTGACAGGGTCTGCCACACGACTGTGACTGAAATGACGGGTTGGTTTGGACCCCCACCAAAAAAGAAGCAATTAATCGCTCCTTGCACAAACTGGCTCTACAGAGGCACGATCTCCACCTCATCATCATCCTCCGATATATCACCGTGTACATCCCACTCCTCACAGATTATCAATTCGTCCCCACTGGAATCCACCATCTCAGCTCCCTGTGTACTTTGTGGAGGCAATTGCTGCTGGTCAATGTCTCCACGGAGGAATTGATTATAATTAATTTTAATGAACATCATCTTCTCCACATTTTCTGGATGTAACCTCGTACGCCGATTGCTGACAAGGTGAGCGGCGGCGCTAAACACTCTTTCGGAGTACACACTTGTGGGAGGGCAACTTAGGTAAAATAAAGCCAGTTTGTGCAAGGGCCTCCAAATTGCCTCTTTTTCCTGCCAGTATAAGTACGGACTGTGTGACGTGCCTACTTGGATGCGGTCACTCATATAATCCTCCACCATTCTTTAAATGGTGAGAGAATCATATGCAGTGACAGTAGACGACATGTCTGTAATCGTTGTCAGGTCCTTCAGTCCGGACCAGATGTCAGCATCAGCAGTCGCTCCAGACTGCCCTGCATCACCGCCAGCGGGTGGGCCTGGAATTCTGAGCCTTTTCCTCGCACCCCCAGTTGCGGGAGAATGTGAAGGAGGAGATGTTGACAGGTCGCGTTCCGCTTGACTTGACAATTTTGTCACCAGCAGGTCTTTGAACCCCAGCAGACTTGTGTCTGCCGGAAAGAGAGATCCAAGGTAGGCTCTAAATCTAGGATCGAGCACGGTGGCCAAAATGTAGTGCTCTGATTTCAACAGATTGACCACCCGTGAATCCTTGTTAAGCGAATTAAGGGCTCCATCCACAAGTCCCACATACCTAGCGGAATCGCTCCGTGTTAGCTCCTCCTTCAATGTCTCCAGCTTCTTCTGCAAAAGCCTGATGAGGGGAATGACCTGACTCAGGCTGGCAGTGTCTGAACTGACTTCACGTGTGGCAAGTTCAAAGGGCATCAGAACCTTGCACAATGTTGAAATCATTCTCCACTGCGCTTGAGACAGGTGCATTCCACCTCCTATATCGTGCTCAATTGTATAGGCTTGAATGGCCTTTTGCTGCTCCTCCAACCTCTGAAGCATATAGAGGGTTGAATTCCACCTCGTTACCACTTCTTGCTTCAGATGATGGCAGGGCAGGTTCAGTTGTTTTTGGTGGTGCTCCAGTCTTCTGTACGTGGTGCCTGTACGCCGAAAGTGTCCCGCAATTCTTCTGGCCACCGACAGCATCTCTTGCACGCCCCTGTCGTTTTTTAAAAAATTCTGCACCACCAAATTCAAGGTATGTGCAAAACATGGGACGTGCTGGAATTTGCCCATATTTAATGCACACACAATATTGCTGGCGTTGTCCGATGCCACAAATCCACAGGAGAGTCCAATTGGGGTAAGCCATTCCGCAATGATCTTCCTCAGTTGCCGTAAGAGGTTTTCAGCTGTGTGCGTATTCTGGAAAGCGGTGATACAAAGCGTAGCCTGCCTAGGAAAGAGTTGGCGTTTGCGAGATGCTGCTACTGGTGCCGCCGCTGCTGTTCTTGCGGCGGGAGTCCATACATCTACCCAGTGGGCTGTCACAGTCATATAGTCCTGACCCTGCCCTGCTCCACTTGTCCACATGTCCGTGGTTAAGTGGACATTGGGTACAACTGCATTTTTCAGGACACTGGTGAGTCTTTTTCTGACGTCCGTGTACATTATCGGTATCGCCTGCCTAGAGAAGTGGAACCTAGATGGTATTTTGTAACGGGGGCACACTACCTCAAGAAATTGTCTAGTTCCCTGTGAACTAACGGCGGATACCGGACGCACGTCTAACACCAACATAGTTGTCAAGGCCTCAGTTATCCGCTTTGCAGCAGGATGACTGCTGTGATATTTCATCTTCCTCGCAAAGGACTGTTGGACAGTCAATTGCTTACTGGAAGTAGTACAAGTGGGCTTACGACTTCCCCTCTGGGATGACCATCGACTCCCAGCAGCAACAACAGCAGCGCCAGCAGCAGTAGGCGTTACACGCAAGGATGCATCGGAGGAATCCCAGGCAGGAGAGGAATCGTCAGAATTGCCAGTGACATGGCCTGCAGGACTATTGGCATTCCTGGGGAAGGAGGAAATTGACACTGAGGGAGTTGGTGGGGTGGTTTGCGTGAGCTTGGTTACAAGAGGAAGGGATTTACTGGTCAGTGGAATGCTTCCGCTGTCACCCAAAGTTTTTGAACTTGTCACTGACTTATTATGAATGCGCTGCAGGTGACGTATAAGGGAGGATGTTCCGAGGTGGTTAACGTCCTTACCCCTACTTATTACAGCTTGACAAAGGCAACACACGGCTTGACAAATGTTGTCCGCATTTCAGGTGAAATACTTCCACACCGAAGAGCTGATTTTTTTGGTATTTTGACCAGGCATGTCAATGGCCCTATTCCTCCCACGGACAACAGGTGTCTCCCCGGGTGCCTGACTTAAACAAACCACCTCACCATCAGAATCCTCCTGGTCAATTTCCTCCCCAGCGCCAGCAACACCCATATCCTCCTCATCCTGGTGTACTTCAACACTGACATCTTCAATCTGACTATCAGGAACTGGACTGCGGGTGCTCCTTCCAGCACTTGCAGGGGGCGTGCAAATGGTGGAAGGCGCATGCTCTTCACGTCCAGTGTTGGGAAGGTCAGGCATCGCAACCGACACAATTGGAGTCGGACTCTCCTTGTGGATTTGGGATTTCGAAGAACGCACAGTTCTTTGCGGTGCTACTGCTTTTGCCAGCTTGAGTCTTTTCATTTTTCTAGCGAGAGGCTGAGTGCTTCCATCCTCATGTGAAGCTGAACCACTAGCCATGAACATAGGCCAGGGCCTCAGCCGTTCCTTGCCACTCCGTGTGGTAAATGGCATATTGGCAAGTTTACGCTTCTCCTCCGACAATTTTATTTTAGGTTTTGGAGTCCTTTTTTTACTGATATTTGGTGTTTTGGATTTTACATGCTCTGTACTATGACATTGGGCATCGGCCTTGGCAGACGACGTTGCTGGCATTTCATCGTCTCGGCCATGACTAGTGGCAGCAGCTTCAGCACGAGGTGGAAGTGGATCTTGATCTTTCCCTAATTTTGGAACCTCAACATTTTTGTTCTCCATATTTTAATAGGCACAACTAAAAGGCACCTCAGGTAAACAATGGAGATGGATGGATACTAGTATACTTATGGATGGACTGCCGAGTGCCGACACAGAGGTAGCTACAGCCGTGGACTACCGTACTGTGTCTGCTGCTAATATAGACTGGATGATAATGAGATGAAATCAATATAATATCACTAGTACTGCAGCCGGACAGGTATGTATATTTATTATGTAATGACTGATGACGGACCTGCTGGACACTGTCAGCTCAGCAGCACCGCAGACTGCTACAGTAAGCTACTATACTATAGTAGTATGTACAAAGAAGAAAGAAAAAAAAAAACCACGGGGAGGTGGTATACAATTATGGATGGACTGCCGAGTGCCGACACAGAGGTAGCTACAGCCGTGGACTAACGTACTGTGTCTGCTGCTAATATAGACTGGATGATAATGAGATGAAATCAATATATATGTATATATAATATCACTAGTACTGCAGCCGGACAGGTATGTATATTTATTATGTAATGACTGATGACGGACCTGCTGGACACTGTCAGCTCAGCAGCACCGCAGACTGCTACAGTAAGCTACTATACTATAGTAGTATGTACAAAGAAGAAAGAAAAAAAAAACCATGGGGAGGTGGTATACAATTATGGATGGACTGCCGAGTGCCGACACAGAGGTAGCTACAGCCGTGGACTACCGTACTGTGTCTGCTGCTAATATAGACTGGATGATAATGAGATGAAATCAATATAATATCACTAGTACTGCAGCCGGACAGGTATGTATATTTATTATGTAATGACTGATGACGGACCTGCTGGACACTGTCAGCTCAGCAGCACCGCAGACTGCTACAGTAAGCTACTATACTATAGTAGTATGTATAAAGAAGAAAGAAAAAAAAAAACCACGGGGAGGTGGTATACAATTATGGATGGACTGCCGAGTGCCGACACAGAGGTAGCTACAGCCGTGGACTAACGTACTGTGTCTGCTGCTAATATAGACTGGATGATAATGAGATGAAATCAATATAATATCACTAGTACTGCAGCCGGACAGGTATGTATATTTATTATGTAATGACTGATGACGGACCTGCTGGACACTGTCAGCTCAGCAGCACCGCAGACTGCTACAGTAAGCTACTATACTATAGTAGTATGTACAAAGAAGAAAGAAAAAAAAACCACGGGGAGGTGGTATACAATTATGGATGGACTGCCGAGTGCCGACACAGAGGTAGCTACAGCCGTGGACTAACGTACTGTGTCTGCTGCTAATATAGACTGGATGATAATGAGATTAAATCAATATAATATCACTAGTACTGCAGCCGGACAGGTATGTATATTTATTATGTAATGACTGATGACGGACCTGCTGGACACTGTCAGCTCAGCAGCACCGCAGACTGCTACAGTAAGCTACTATACTATAGTAGTATGTACAAAGAAGAAAGAAAAAAAAAAACCACGGGGAGGTGGTATACAATTATGGATGGACTGCCGAGTGCCGACACAGAGGTAGCTACAGCCGTGGACTAACGTACTGTGTCTGCTGCTAATATAGACTGGATGATAATGAGATTAAATCAATATAATATCACTAGTACTGCAGCCGGACAGGTATGTATATTTATTATGTAATGACTGATGACGGACCTGCTGGACACTGTCAGCTCAGCAGCACCGCAGACTGCTACAGTAAGCTACTATACTATAGTAGTATGTACAAAGAAGAAAGAAAAAAAAAAACCACGGGGAGGTGGTATACAATTATGGATGGACTGCCGAGTGCCGACACAGAGGTAGCTACAGCCGTGGACTAACATACTGTGTCTGCTGCTAATATAGACTGGATGATAATGAGATGAAATCAATATAATATCACTAGTACTGCAGCCGGACAGGTATGTATATTTATTATGTAATGACTGATGACGGACCTGCTGGACACTGTCAGCTCAGCAGCACCGCAGACTGCTACAGTAAGCTACTATACTATAGTAGTATGTACAAAGAAGAAAGAAAAAAAAAAACCACGGGGAGGTGGTATACAATTATGGATGGACTGCCGAGTGCCGACACAGAGGTAGCTACAGCCGTGGACTAACGTACTGTGTCTGCTGCTAATATAGACTGGATGATAATGAGATGAAATCAATATATATGTATATATAATATCACTAGTACTGCAGCCGGACAGGTATATATATTTATTATGTAATGACTGATGACGGACCTGCTGGACACTGTCAGCTCAGCAGCACCGCAGACTGCTACAGTAAGCTACTATAGTAGTATGTATAAAGAAGAATGAAAAAAAAAAAAACCACGGGTAGGTGGTATACAATATTATATATATATATATATATATATATATATTATATACAATTATATATATATATATATATATATATTAAACTGGTGGTGGTGATTGATTATTAAACTGGTGGTCAGGTCACTGGTCACACTATCAGCAACTTGCAAGTAGTACTCCTAAGCAGACAATCACAAAATATATTATACTGGTCTGGTGGTCAGTGTGGTCACAATGGCAGTGTGGCACTGACTCTGGCAGCAAAAGTGTGCACTGTACGTTATATGTACTCCTGAGTCCTGCTCTCAGACTCTAACTGCTCCCCACTGTCAGTGTCTCCCCCACAAGTCAGATAATTAATACAGTCACACTATCTAATCTATATCACTTCAGCAAGTAGTAGTAGTATAGTAGTACTCCTCCTAATAATGCTCCCCAAAATTACTACTACTGTGTCTCTCTCTACTGTCTCACTCTCTTCTCTAAACGGAGAGGACGCCAGCCACGTCCTCTCCCTATGAATCTCAATGCACGTGTGAAAATGGCGGTGACGCGCGGCTCCTTATATAGAATCCGAGTCTCGCGATAGAATCCGAGCCTCGCGAGAATCCGACAGCGGGATGATGACGTTCGGGCGCGCTCGGGTTAACCGAGCAAGGCGGGAAGATCCGAGTCGCTCGGACCCGTGTAAAAAAACCTGAAGTTCGGGCGGGTTCGGATTCCGAGGAACCGAACCCGCTCATCTCTAGTGGCTGGGTCACTTCACCTTCTATCAAAGACTTGCAAACGCAGCATTGCTACACAAATTGCATCTCTAAATGCCATATACAGAGTAATTATTGATACATTAATGTTAATCTGTACAATACATATGTACAGTCAGTAATATAACTTAAAGAAACTCATTCCTTATCACTGAAGGCTCCTGGTTTTCTGCCCCCCTTCAGGGTAAATAGTCATAATGCTGTCAGCGCTGAGGAGCAGAAAGAAGATCATTATTGGCTATGAAGGTGTGAGTGTGTGTGCGTGGGGGGTTACTGTATTCGGCAGAGAAGGGGAAGGGGGTAGGTGGCGAGGGTTTATCAGTGGAGGTGGAAAATTAACCCAGGGCAAAGGGGATGGCTTTGGGGGCAGTGCGCTGTGGGTTCAGTTGGTAGCCATATTGTATTGCACTCTAGAGAAATTTTGAAAAGGATATAGGGGGTCATTCCGACCCGTTCGCACACTGCAGTTTTTAGAAGCCATGCAAACGGGTAAGAACTGCGCATGCGTATGAGCGGCAATGCGCAGGCGCATCGCTGCCTGGTAACGGGCGTCGTCGGGCAGCGACGAGGATAATGAAGAAAGCATTCGCAGCAGCAAATGCAAGAAAATTGACAGAACGAGGCCGGCCAGGGGTTGCAAAATACTGTTTTCTGGGAGTGCCGAAGTAAACGCAGGCGTGTCCGGCCGAATGCAGGGAGGGATCCTGACGTCAGCTCCAGGAAGGATCATTGCAGCGGGTGAGTAAGTCTTGAGCTGTGCAGAGTCTGCACAAACTTTTTGCTTGTGCAGTCTCTGCACAGCGGATCGCAGCCCTGAACAGCTAATCCCCACTCCCCTGTAGACGGCACCTACCTAATTTCAGCAGTGCTAAAAGTAGCCTGCTAGCGATATGGTCGGAATGACCCCCATAATGATTTGTAGTAAAACAGTTAGGTGCATGCTTAAAGGGTATTTGACGTATTATTTAAAATGTTGTCACTTTGACAACCCTCTGGAGGAATGTCATCCTGCAACATATTTACTGAGAAGACAGCATAAAGTCTTGTCAAATAGTGATCAATTGATTAATAAGACAAATGGCAACTATGGAATACAACAACCTATGGAAAAGCACCACAGGCAGATGTTAAACTGCTCGTGAGTATGTACCCTGATTGTGCTTTATGCTGATTATTGAAGTGATTCATATCTCCTGAGAATAACTATGTGAAAGTCTGTCTTTTAACAAGCTGGCTACAAGATATCAGCAGCACAATAAAACTGCCAGTTTGTTTGTGCAGTTATGGCTGTATAGCTAATTGGGGGGTGTTGGGGTGTCACAGAGAATAGGAGTCCTGAGTAATTGTCAACACTTCACCTAGAATTGCTTCATGTTCGCAGTGCACAAATTTTCCTGCGGAATATACATTTTTCAAAAATATGCTATATTATTTATTACACTTTCCTGCCATTTGATTTTATTAATGACATGCTTATAGCACCTTTTCTTTTAAGTAATAGTTCACAGAGACTACTTATTAAAGATTTTATCATGTTTTATTACACATTGCAAAGTATTGTTATGATTTTAATATACATAGGAAAAGCTCTTGATGCTTAAAAGGTATAAAAAGAGCCAGCTGCCATACGGAGGGGAGGCAGAAGGTCACATCTGTATGTATGTCTAATTTCACAAAGTGTTCCTTAGATGTTAAAGAAAAAACATATTGCTATAATTTTTAGCACATTTTCACAATGATTTATCATCATCATCATCGTCTGCAGCCATATTTACAGTATGTCTGCATCCTCCCAAGATGTTCTAATTGTCCTGAAAACTGTATTCTTCATGTAAACAAGCATGGCCCAATCTGGCCCTCACTCTGTTTTCTTTTTAAATTCCCATCTGTTTAATTGCAATGGATCTAAAATATTGCAGCAACTCTTACCGAGGAACCGTGTATCTGGTAACCAGGGCAATTATTATTGAACAGTTCGGAAACATCTGAGCTTGCTAAATGAAGTGTTTTAAATATTTCTGCATTTTAAAATTCAAATTGTGACTAAATAAATGGTTAGGATTAGTATGAAAAGGAAAGAAAAAAACTGTTTCTGACAGATATGCAGAAACCCTGACTTTACCAATTTAGAAATTAGGAATCTTAAGGCCTCATCAACGATGTGCTCAGGTCATGCCTTAACTTCCACCAGACACGGCTCAACTGCTGCAGCTGTACCTTAGGATATTATCTGCCAGCCTCCTGCTGACATGCTGAGGATCGGGCACCCAGTGTTGTGCACAGCCGGCGTATACCTTATGACCCTCGGGTATTGGGCAATGTGGATAAGTCTGGCTGTGAGCAGGTGCTGATCCCACCAAGCTAACGCCACCCAGAAGTGCCCGCTAGCCGGAGTAGATGACAGCTTCTGGTTTGTGTTCCACTGTAGAATGCATATACAGGAAGTGCTGCAGCCGGTCCGGGAGACGTTTCGATCAGCCTGGGCTGGCAGGCAGTGTATGTTGGCCAGGCTGAGTGGAGACTGGGACCAGCCTAGTGAGGACTTTCCTGCTTTCCTGGTGGCCCAATCCGCTGCTGTCCATACAAATTATTCTTCCAAAATGTGAGAACTCCTTTCTAAGAGGTGAAACCCCGGAAACCCTGTACTTTTCAAGACTGAGTGTTGTTACTGTCAGGGGCATAAAGTGGGTGGAACGCCTGAAGCATGAGATGTGGGTAGTGCTGGATTACCAAATAGGCAGAGTAGGCACCGGCTTATGGGCCCCGCACCTTTTAGGGGCCCCACGCCAACGGATCAAAATAATATTAATTTGATTTTAAAAGAAAATTACAATCAAGCTTTCTTAAATTGTTCCCAAAAGATAGAAAAAAAGGAATCAACTCAAAGAAATTAAAACTTTACATTTAGAACTGTATTAATGTAATGTACCCATTAGCAACTTAAAGTACATAAACCATATACATCAGATTCACATTACAGTTTCCAGATCATAGACTGCTGGTTGATAAAACTAAAAATGTATTAGGAGATAATTTGCGAGGGGGGTCCCGAGGTTTTGACTGCCTAGGGGCCTCCACAGGGTTTAATCTGGCGCTGGATGTGGGGTGCCACTGGCCAGCAATGTCAGCACTAGCAGTGCTCTCAACAATCGTTAAAGTTCCCGGAATGGCCAGTTACAGCTGTGAACTCAGGATAGACTCCCAGTTCCAGCAGTGGCGTTGCAAGGGTGTTACAGGGGCAGAGACTGGAGTGTAATGGGGGGGGAGGGCAGTCTTCTAATGCCAGTTATAGGCTGAAGATCCTCTATGCTTCTCTGGGTCTACTCCTCACTATGTTCTTGTCTCTTGCCATGCTGCAACTGCATGTTACCCATCACTGGTTTACACCATCACATACATCCTCTCGATGGTTTGTTACTGTTGTCGGGAACCAGTCGATAATTGCAGCAGCAACGGTTTCATTGTTTCATAGTTTATGCATTGTAATTAGTTGTGTCATATAAACAAACATCAGAAAAACAACATTGGAACAAAATTATGGCGGTGAACCATCAGTTTTTCAAAATCAATGTTAAACCCAACAATTATCAATCTCTTACCATTAATGTTTGCCAAACATTGATGCGCATTAGACAACCCTAGTGGAGGTTGATGTCCCTGCAGTCCTGGTGCAGCTCTATAGTAGGCTGTTGAAGGTGAAATTTGAATACGTGCATTATGAGAATGCAGAGGAGATGCCTATTATTATTATCCTTTATTTATATATGGTGCCACAAGGGATATGCAGTGCCCAGTTACAGAGTACATAAACAAAAGAATCAAAACAGGAAAATAGTGACTTACAGTTGAAGAAAATATACAGCAGGACAAGTACTGTACTATGAGTTTTTGATTATCTTTGAGAGAAAGCTATGAGGAGTAGATGGGACCTTTGCTGGGGACAATAGAATATATGCATAAAATAATAATTAGATTAATACAGCCCCGTCTTTATAGAAATAGCGAGCATTAGTTGATTTAACAACTATATGATACTGAAATCTGTCTATTGAAACTAATATTTTGGGTGGGATGTACTAACGTAAAAATGCCATTTTTGGAAGTTTAACTGCATTTCTCATATGTACAAAACTCCGGAAAGTGATAGATAACGCCATCTATATATGGTGTTGCCTACTTTAAACCTATGAGCTTCTTTTTGCATAATTCCCTAAGAGGGATCCAATAGGATCCATCAAATGTCCACCATGACTTGTATATGCGCTGGCCGACTGCCGCACATGGCAGAATGACTCCTGGGTCGTAAATCCCAAAGTCAGCTCACCAAAAAGGACAAGTTATTATTAGAAGAGCTGTCCATTGCTATTTTAAGCACAGTTGTACCTCTGGTTACTGTCCTGCCATATTTGCAACTACGTTTGGGGTGTATATTGCAATCCACAGTGCATTTATGAATAGGGTTTAGAGAAGACCTGAGGACAGAACAAATGTGCCTAACAGGAAATGAGGGAGAAAATGATTAAAGATGACTGTTGGAAGAAAAGTAGTTTGGCACCAGGAGAAGAGCTCTGCTAAAGAACAAAAGACACAGTTGGCTAGGGCAGGTTAGCAGCAGAAGGCAATAGAAGAATAGGTGATGCTGAAGCCCTGGGAACAGCAGAGGTCTCTTTAGCAAAAGAGCTGATATTTGCCATGCACTGCACAGATAAAGCCAACAAGAGCCAAAATGACAAGCGCCAAGTGTGGAGAAAGGCCGCCATAGTTGAATAGCCAGTGATAAAGCGATCCTCAGGGTACACCCATGTGTTCACAAAAGGTTGTCAAATAATATAAGGAAACATTAGGTTACTTGTATACAATGGGTGTCAAAAGCGTCGACCATGATCAAGCGGTGGACCGTGGACACTTAACCACTAGATCATGGTGATGTCCAGTAGCAGCCGGTAAGAATCAGGCTGATTCTAATTGGCTTAGGCCAGGGCCGTACTTTAGGAGGCAGTCTGTGCTGTCTAGGGAAATACCCCGGGGAGGAGGTGACAAGGGCAGATAGGTAGCACAAAGGGGGAGCATCACATGCAGGGAATAGTTAGGCAACAATTAGGCAAAGTGTGGGTTTTCCCTAAATGAAAAGAAAATATGTAAAGCTGATCCCTTGCAGTGTTTGAACTGATGGTGTAACTGCACTGGTAGTAGTGGTAGTAGTGGTAGTGGTAGTAGTATTAACAAGTCACAATGCAAATGGCTTGGCGGAGGGGTGGAACTGGAGTGATTGCTGACTTTTCAATTAATTTACACTTGTTGTGTTTTTTTAGATTATGTTTCCATTGGCTCAGATCCCTAAAAATTCCCAACCATCCCAATTTTGTCAGGGCAGTCTCCACGCCTCTTGCCACACCTACTTTTTTGGTCCCTACTTAGATCATAAAACAGTTTAGGCTTTTAGAGTAGATAACATAGTCAAAAAGTCTGGCCATCCCTGTTGTATACTGTTAAGTCCCACTATAAAGTCAACCGCACTAGGCCATGCTGGCCATTACTTATCTTGTGCATTATGTAAATGCAGCATATTAGGCACTAGGCCCAGAGTTACTTGCTCTTTTTGCTCTCCTCTCACCGCAGAATTAGTCCCCAAATGCGTATATTAGGCGTAATTCTGAGTCTGACAGACCTTACAGACGCAGTTAGCAATTTCTATCATACTGCACAGTTGCAGAAGCAAGTTAATGCATGTTTGCGCACATGTGATCAATTCTGAGTCAGATGGTTCTCTGCCGAATCTGTCTTTGTGCAATATGGGCTGAACCTGGGAGGTAACATGCAGGAGATGTGTCTTATAGGATTGTCATGGGTGTGTAGGTGAAGCTCTGTGAGGACAAGGAAGTTTAGCCTGTTTTTAATGGATCTCTTGCACCTATCATGGAGCTGGTGCAAGAGATGATAATAATAATGACAGTTTCTGCGACTGGGCGGAGCAGCTTTCCCCTCCCAGATGCACAGATTCTCACATCAGCATAAGTAGTATATCAGGCTTCCTTTGCGTCACACAACAACATTGACTTTGCCTCAGACTCAGGCCTATTGTCTACAGCAAAAAATATTGTATAGTTTGAAAATGAAAGATAAGAGATTTATAATGACCCCTGGAATATAACAATGAAATCTTAAGTGCTTCCTTTAATGAATGCTGCTGACTCTTAATTCACACCTCATTTGGAACAAGTGATTATGTTTCTTGCAATCAGGGTTACAGATAATCTGCATACACATCTGACACACCTCCTGTGTTGTATAATGAGGCATAATGTGCTTTTGCCAAAATAAAATTCAGTGTTCTGACGGAAAGAGCTCAGACATACAACCAGACCTAAGAAATTCAAGTAAATGCAGTGTTCATGGTTTTATCATTCATCAGAGACAGAGATCAGGAGAATAAGGAAAAATAGGATTGCAGAGATAACTACAGTATGTACTGAAATCAAACAAGCAGTTATAATGTTCAGACTCTTGACATTACACTAAAGGCTAATTCCATGCCTGTGTCTTTTGCTGCTGTAACATCTGCAATATTATACTAATGCCACTACAAAGCCCATCTCTGGTGTACATCTGAATGTGCTAGGATTGAGAAATCCTCTTTGAGCGATTTTAGTCGCCGCCATTGGTCACATGCACATGTGTGCACCTCTGTATCAATCCCTATGTTTGTAATTTACTTACATAATCTCCTGGAATGCCCAGACAAGTAGATGCCCCTCTCACATCACATCCATTGAAGTGGATGGGGACATGATGATGCAGTTTGCTACATGTCATGTGCATTTTGCAAAGTTGGTAGGGCCATGATAAAGCCAATTTAACATCTGTTATTTACCTTTAATATTCCTTTACTGCTGCAGTCCAATTAGAAATGTCAATTAGGTAATGTGAATATGTAGCCGCGATATCAAATAAAATAGCCACACTAATGAATTGGGGAGGCCATTCCGAGTGGATCACTCGCTAGCAACTTTTTGCAGCGCTGCGATCAGATAGTTGCCGCATATGGGGGAGTGTATTTTCGCTTTGCAAGTGTGAGAACGCTGTTGCAGCCGACGGCACAAAAAAGTTTTGTGCAGTTTCTGAGTAGCTTTGGACTTACTCAGCCGATGCGATCACTTCAGTCTTTTTGGTCCCGGAATTGACGTCAGACACCCGCCCTGCAAACGCTTGGACATGCCTGCGTAGTGTGTTTGGGAACACTCCCAGAAAATGGTCAGTTGACACCCACAAACGCCTTCTTTCTGTCAATCACCTTGCGATCGGCTGTGCGAATGGATTCTTCGTTAAATCCATCGCCCAGCACCGATCTACTTTGTACCCGTATGACACACCTGCGCATTGTGGTGCATACGCATGCGCAGTTTTGCAGAGATTTAACCTGATCACAGCGCTGCAAAAAGTTGTTAGCGAGCGATCAACTGGGAATGACCCCCTAAGTGCGAGGAGGTGAATCCACAAAAATGTATTCAAAAGCTGCTGATCGTCGCCATCACTGTTGGATTTAGTTGCAGCAGCCTTCAAGCAACCCTGACAGCAGTGCCTCCGAGCAGGTGTATATGCGCCTGTCCACAGGTCTGTTTCAGTTGCAATTAGGGGTATTCAGCCTATGTCATATCCTCCAACTGTACATTTTTGGCCGGACCAGTACCATTTTTTTTATGGTCTGTAAAGGCCATAAAGGGCTTTGTACCGGGTTTTGGCATCTCCCAATTCCATTGATTCCTATGGGAGGACCACAAGGACATGCCTCCTTTGCCTGTGGTCACACCCCCTTCCCTAGTTTGTACTGGTTTTCGGCACAGTCGTGTTGGAGGTAGAGATGAGCGCCGGAAATTTTTCGGGTTTTGTGTTTTGGTTTTGGGTTCGGTTCCGCGGCCGTGTTTTGGGTTCGACCGCGTTTTGGCAAAACCTCACCGGATTTTTTTTGTCGGATTCGGGTGTGTTTTGGATTCGGGTGTTTTTTTCAAAAAACACTAAAAAACAGCTTAAATCATAGAATTTGGGGGTCATTTTGATCCCAAAGTATTATTAACCTCAAAAACCATAATTTACACTCATTTTCAGTCTATTCTGAATACCTCACACCTCACAATATTATTTTTAGTCCTAAAATTTGCACCTAGGTCGCTGGATGACTAAGCTAAGCGACCCTAGTGGCCGACACAAACACCGGGCCCATCTAGGAGTGTCACTGCAGTGTCACGCAGGATGTCCCTTCCAAAAAACCCTCCCCAAACAGCACATGACGCAAAGAAAAAAAGAGGCGCAATGAGGTAGCTGTGTGAGTAAGATAAGCGACCCTAGTGGCCGACACAAACACTGGGCCCATCTAGGAGTGGCACTGCAGTGTCACGCAGGATGTCCCTTCCAAAAAACCCTCCCCAAACAGCACATGACGCAAAGAAAAAAAGAGGCGCAATGAGGTAGCTGTGTGAGTAAGATAAGCGACCCTAGTGGCCGACACAAACACCGGGCCCATCTAGGAGTGTCACTGCAGTGTCACGCAGGATGTCCCTTCCAAAAAACCCTCCCCAAACAGCACATGACGCAAAGAAAAATTAAAGAAAAAAGAGGTGCAAGATGGAATTGTCCTTGGGCCCTCCCACCCACCCTTATGTTGTATAAACAGGACATGCACACTTTAACCAACCCATCATTTCAGTGACAGGGTCTGCCACACGACTGTGACTGAAATGACGGGTTGGTTTGGACCCCCACCAAAAAAGAAGCAATTAATCTCTCCTTGCACAAACTGGCTCTACAGAGGCAAGATGTCCACCTCATCATCATCCTCCGATATATCACCGTGTACATCCCCCTCCTCACAGATTATCAATTCGTCCCCACTGGAATCCACCATCTCAGCTCCCTGTGTACTTTGTGGAGGCAATTGCTGCTGGTGAATGTCTCCACGGAGGAATTGATTATAATTCATTTTAATGAACATCATCTTCTCCACATTTTCTGGATGTAACCTCGTACGCCGATTGCTGACAAGGTGAGCGGCGGCACTAAACACTCTTTCGGAGTACACACTTGTGGGAGGGCAACTTAGGTAGAATAAAGCCAGTTTGTGCAAGGGCCTCCAAATTGCCTCTTTTTCCTGCCAGTATAAGTACGGACTGTGTGACGTGCCTACTTGGATGCGGTCACTCATATAATCCTCCACCATTCTTTCAATGGTGAGAGAATCATATGCAGTGACAGTAGACGACATGTCCGTAATCGTTGTCAGGTCCTTCAGTCCGGACCAGATGTCAGCATCAGCAGTCGCTCCAGACTGCCCTGCATCACCGCCAGCGGGTGGGCTCGGAATTCTGAGCCTTTTCCTCGCACCCCCAGTTGCGGGAGAATGTGAAGGAGGAGATGTTGACAGGTCGCGTTCCGCTTGACTTGACAATTTTGTCACCAGCAGGTCTTTCAACCCCAGCAGACTTGTGTCTGCCGGAAAGAGAGATCCAAGGTAGGCTTTAAATCTAGGATCGAGCACGGTGGCCAAAATGTAGTGCTCTGATTTCAACAGATTGACCACCCGTGAATCCTTGTTAAGCGAATTAAGGGCTCCATCCACAAGTCCCACATGCCTAGCGGAATCGCTCCGTGTTAGCTCCTCCTTCAATGTCTCCAGCTTCTTCTGCAAAAGCCTGATGAGGGGAATGACCTGACTCAGGCTGGCAGTGTCTGAACTGACTTCACGTGTGGCAAGTTCAAAGGGCATCAGAACCTTGCACAACGTTGAAATCATTCTCCACTGCGCTTGAGACAGGTGCATTCCACCTCCTATATCGTGCTCAATTGTATAGGCTTGAATGGCCTTTTGCTGCTCCTCCAACCTCTGAAGCATATAGAGGGTTGAATTCCACCTCATTACCACTTCTTGCTTCAGATGATGGCAGGGCAGGTTCAGTAGTTTTTGGTGGTGCTCCAGTCTTCTGTACGTGGTGCCTGTACGCCGAAAGTGTCCCGCAATTCTTCTGGCCACCGACAGCATCTCTTGCATGCCCCTGTCGTTTTTTAAAAAATTCTGCACCACCAAATTCAAGGTATGTGCAAAACATGGGACGTGCTGGAATTTGCCCATATTTAATGCACACACAATATTGCTGGCGTTGTCCGATGCCACAAATCCACAGGAGAGTCCAATTGGGGTAAGCCATTCCGCGATGATCTTCCTCAGTTGCCGTAAGAGGTTTTCAGCTGTGTGCGTATTCTGGAAAGCGGTGATACAAAGCGTAGCCTGCCTAGGAAAGAGTTGGCGTTTGCGAGATGCTGCTACTGGTGCCGCCGCTGCTGTTCTTGCGGCGGGAGTCCATACATCTACCCAGTGGGCTGTCACAGTCATATAGTCCTGACCCTGCCCTGCTCCACTTGTCCACATGTCCGTGGTTAAGTGGACATTGGGTACAACTGCATTTTTTAGGACACTGGTGAGTCTTTTTCTGACGTCCGTGTACATTCTCGGTATCGCCTGCCTAGAGAAGTGGAACCTAGATGGTATTTGGTAACGGGGGCACACTGCCTCAATAAATTGTCTAGTTCCCTGTGAACTAACGGCGGATACCGGACACACGTCTAACACCAACATAGTTGTCAAGGCCTCAGTTATCCGCTTTGCAGCAGGATGACTGCTGTGATATTTCATCTTCCTCGCAAAGGACTGTTGGACAGTCAATTGCTTACTGGAAGTAGTACAAGTGGGCTTACGACTTCCCCTCTGGGATGACGATCGACTCCCAGCAGCAACAGCAGCGCCAGCAGCAGTAGGCATTACACTCAAGGATGCATCGGAGGAATCCCAGGCAGGAGAGGACTCGTCAGAATTGCCAGTGACATGGCCTGCAGGACTATTGGCATTCCTGGGTAAGGAGGAAATTGACACTGAGGGAGTTGGTGGGGTGGTTTGCGTGAGCTTGGTTACAAGAGGAAGGGATTTACTGGTCAGTGGACTGCTTCCGCTGTCACCCAAAGTTTTTGAACTTGTCACTGACTTATTATGAATGCGCTGCAGGTGACGTATAAAGGAGGATGTTCCGAGGTGGTTAACGTCCTTACCACTACTTATTACAGCTTGACAAAGGCAACACACGGCTTGACAAATGTTGTCCGCATTTCTGGTGAAATACTTCCACACCGAAGAGCTGATTTTTTTTGTATTTTGACCAGGCATGTCAATGGCCCTATTCCTCCCACGGACAACAGGTGTCTCCCCAGGTGCCTGACTTAAACAAACCACCTCACCATCAGAATCCTCCTGGTCAATTTCCTCCCCAGCGCCAGCAACACCCATATCCTCCTCATCCTGGTGTACTTCAACACTGACATCTTCAATCTGACTATCAGGAACTGGACTGCGGGTGCTCCTTCCAGCACTTGCAGGGGGCGTGCAAATGGTGGAAGGCGCATGCTCTTCACGTCCAGTGTTGGGAAGGTCAGGCATCGCAACCGACACAATTGGACTCTCCTTGTGGATTTGGGATTTGGAAGAACGCACAGTTCTTTGCGGTGCTTTTGCCAGCTTGAGTCTTTTCAGTTTTCTAGCGAGAGGCTGAGTGCTTCCATCCTCATGTGAAGCTGAACCACTAGCCATGAACATAGGCCAGGGCCTCAGCCATTCCTTGCCACTCCGTGTGGTAAATGGCATATTGGCAAGTTTACGCTTCTCCTCCGACAATTTTATTTTAGGTTTTGGAGTCCTTTTTTTACTGATATTTGGTGTTTTGGATTTGACATGCTCTGTACTATGACATTGGGCATCGGCCTTGGCAGACGACGTTGCTGGCATTTCATCGTCTCGGCCATGACTAGTGGCAGCAGCTTCAGCACGAGGTGGAAGTGGATCTTGATCTTTCCCTAATTTTGGAACCTCAACATTTTTGTTCTCCATATTTTAATAGGCACAACTAAAAGGCACCTCAGGTAAACAATGGAGATGGATGGATACTAGTATACTTATGGATGGACTGCCGAGTGCCGACACAGAGGTAGCTACAGCCGTGGACTAACGTACTGTGTCTGCTGCTAATATAGACTGGATGATTGATAATGAGATGAAATCAATATATATATGTATGTATATATAATATCACTAGTACTGCAGCCGGACAGGTAGATAATATCTTTATTAGGTAATGATGACTGATGACGGACCTGCTGGACACTGTCAGCTCAGCAGCACCGCAGACTGCTACAGTAAGCTACTATACTATAGTAGTATGTACAAAGAAGAAAGAAAAAAAAAACCACGGGTAGGTGGTATACAATTAAGTATGGACTGCCGAGTGCCGACACAGAGGTAGCTACAGCCGTGGACTAACGTACTGTGTCTGCTGCTAATATAGACTGGATGATTGATAATGAGATGAAATCAATATATATATGTATGTATATATAATATCACTAGTACTGCAGCCGGACAGGTAGATAATATATTTATTAGGTAATGATGACTGATGACGGACCTGCTGGACACTGTCAGCTCAGCAGCACCGCAGACTGCTACAGTAAGCTACTATACTATAGTAGTATGTACAAAGAAGAAAGAAAAAAAAAAACCACGGGTAGGTGGTATACAATTATGGATGGACTGCCGAGTGCCGACACAGAGGTAGCTACAGCCGTGGACTAACGTACTGTGTCTGCTGCTAATATAGACTGGATGATTGATAATGAGATGAAATCAATATATATATGTATGTATATATAATATCACTAGTACTGCAGCCGGACAGGTAGATAATATATTTATTAGGTAATGATGACTGATGACGGACCTGCTGGACACTGTCAGCTCAGCAGCACCGCAGACTGCTACAGTAAGCTACTATACTATAGTAGTATGTACAAAGAAGAAAGAAAAAAAAAAAACACGGGTAGGTGGTATACAATTATGGATGGACTGCTGAGTGCCGACACAGAGGTAGCTACAGCCGTGGACTAACGTACTGTGTCTGCTGCTAATATAGACTGGATGATTGATAATGAGATGAAATCAATATATATATGTATGTATATATAATATCACTAGTACTGCAGCCGGACAGGTAGATAATATATTTATTAGGTAATGATGACTGATGACGGACCTGCTGGACACTGTCAGCTCAGCAGCACCGCAGACTGCTACAGTAAGATACTATACTCTATAGTAGTATGTACAAAGAAGAAAGAAAAAAAAAAACCACGGGTAGGTGGTATACAATTATGGATGGACTGCCGAGTGCCGACACAGAGGTAGCTACAGCCGTGGACTAACGTACTGTGTCTGCTGCTAATATAGAGTCTAGACTGGATGATAAATTATTGATAATGAGATGAAATCAATATAATATCACTAGTACTGCAGCCGGACAGGTACTATATATATTTATTATGTAATGACTGATGACGGACCTGCTGGACACTGTCAGGTCAGCACAGCACCGCAGACTGCTACAGTAAGCTACTATAGTAGTATGTATAAAGAAGAATGAAAAAAAAAAAACCACGGGTAGGTGGTATACAATATTATATATATATATATTATATACAATTATATATATATATATTAAACTGGTGGTGATTGATTATTAAACTGGTGGTCACTTCAGGACAGGTCACGTTGCAACTTGCAACTAGTACTCCGAGGCCTAAGCAGACAATCACAAAATATATTATTATACTGGTGGTCAGTGTGGTCACAACAATGGCAGTGTGGCACTGACTCTGGCAGCAAAAGTGTGCACTGTACGTTATATGTACTCCTGAGTCCTGCTCTCAGACTCTAACTGCTCCCCACAGTCAGTGTCTCCCCCACAAGTCAGATAATACACTTACAGTCACACTATCTAATCTATAAATATCACTTCAGCAAGTAGTATAGTAGTATACAGTAGTACTCCTCCTAATAATGCTCCCCGAAAATACTGTGTCTCTCTCTTCTCTAAACGGAGAGGACGCCAGCCACGTCCTCTCCCTATGACTCTCAATGCACGTGTGAAAATGGCGGCGACGCGCGGCTCCTTATATAGAATCCGAGTCTCGCGATAGAATCCGAGCCTCGCGAGAATCCGACAGCGTGATGATGACGTTCGGGCGCGCTCGGGTTAGCCGAGCAAGGCGGGAAGATCCGAGCCTGCTCGGACCCGTGTAAAAAACCTGAAGTTCGGGCGGGTTCGGATTCAGAGGAACCGAACCCGCTCATCTCTAGTTGGAGGGTATGCTATGTTGGACTGTTTCACTTTTCTGGTTGTATGAGTTACAAGATGCAACAAAATCTACATATGGGTGCACAGATCCGTAACAGGTACGTCATTACGTCGCACTGATCACCTGCACAGGCTGCAGGTTGCTCGTCAGGGGCATCCACAGGATAGTTTGGTATTACTGCAGCATGCACACTGCTATCCACAAGCAAGAGCTGTGGGCCACAGAGTCCTTGCATTTTGTGTGGTGGAACCTGTCATACACCCCTAGTTATGGCCCCGGTCCAGCCCAGGTCATTGAACATGGGTTTCAAGCTGTGTCACAGCTGTTTGAAGCAATTTCACACTGCTGGCTGCACCGGGGATAATATTGTGGGGGCTTACCTCTGCTGGCGCTTGGGGATTATCAATCTATCTATCTATCTATCTATCTATCTATCTATCTATCTATCTATCTATCTATCTATCTATCTACAGTATCTATCTGTCTGTCACATACTGTATATAGAAAACTACCAAATTACAAGTTAAACAATACAAGTTATATCAAAGCGCTATGAGTGAAAAAGAATCCTGCTGCGGATTCGAAACGCGTTGGAGTACAAGAAGAACAAAGCTTAAACCAAGGACACGAAGCCCGCCGCCGCAAGCGCCCGAATACCGGAAGTAAACATCCGAACTTCCGGTCTGACGAACGGTGCAGCGGCTACAGTGCGGCCAGAAGGAATGGAACGTGATTAACAGCACAGGCAGGAGAAGCTATCCCCTACGCTGTCAAAAAACACCAGAGCCACACCTATACTGGATAATAGGGTAAGTCAGGGAAAGTTTTTCCACTACAAACGAATAGACTGAGCCTTTCATCCAAAGTGTCCACAAGCTCCACAAAATACATAAAGGAGCTGTAAACATTGCACTTCCTCCCCCTTACCCTTACCCAACCCTTCCCTCGTCCTTATTCATTTTTTGTTTACTTTTATTTTATTTATTATTATTATATTCATTTATATTCATTTCTCTTAGCACACTATACATTAGCACACATAAGCGCTCGGTCCAAATCAATTTCTATATACGTCAAACAATAACCTGAGCAGCCTCATTTCACAAGCGCAGCAAACTATATTTATTCATCCTCATTCCGAGTTGTTCGCTCGCTAGCTGCTTTTAGCAGCCGTGCAAACGCTAAGCCGCCGCCCTCTCGGAGTGTATCTTAGCTTAGCAGAAGTGCGAACGAAAGGATCGCACAGCGGCTACAAAATAATTTTGTGCAGCTTCAGAGTAGCTCCAGACCTACTCCTCGCTTGCGATCACTGCAGACTATTTAGTTCCTGTTTTGACGTCACAAATAGGCCCTGCGTTCGGCCAACCATGCCTCAGTTTCCCGAGCCACGCCTGCATTTTTATCTGGCATGCCTGCGATTTTCCACACACTCCCTGAAAACGGTCAGTTGACACCCAGAAACACCCACTTCCTGTCAATCACTCTGCGGTCAGCAGTGCGACTGAAAAGCTTTGCTAGACCTTGTGTGAAACGTCATCGTTCATTGTAAAAGTACGACGCGCGTGCGCATTGTACCACATACACATGCGCAGAAGTGCCGATTTTTTGCCTGATCGCTGCGCTGCGACCGAAAGCGATCAACTTGGAATGACCACCAATGTCTCCAGTATAGTGCCAGATACACATAATGTCTCCAGTATAGTGGCCCTCATTCCGAGTTGTTCGCTCGCAAGCTGCTTTTAGCAGCTTTGCACACGCTAAGCCGCCGCCTACTGGGAGTGAATCTTAGCTTAGCAAAATTGCGAATGAAAGATTCTCAAAATTGCGAATAGAAATTTCTTTGCAGTTTCTGAGTAGCTCGGGACTTACTCTGCCACTGTGATCAGTTCAGTCAGTTTCGTTCCTGGTTTGACGTCACAAACACACCCAGCGTTCGCCCAGGCACTCCCCCGTTTCTCCAGCCACTCCCGCGTTTTTCCCAGAAACGGCAGCGTTTTTTCACACACTCCCATAAAACGGCCAGTTTCCGCCCAGAAACACCCACTTCCTGTCAATCACATTACGATCACCAGAACGAAGAAAAAACCTTGTAATGCCGTGAGTAAAATACCAAACTTCTTAGCAAATTTACTTGGCGCAGTCGCAGTGCGAACATTGCGCATGCGCAATTAGCGGAAAATCACTGCGATGCGAAGAAAATTACCGAGCGAACAACTCGGAATGACCACCAGTGCCAGATACACATAATAGTGGCAATTCACATTACACCACACAGTAGTGCAACTAATACACATTGCACCAGACAGCACCTCCTATACACACTGCGACAGGTAGAGCACGTTACACATATTGCGCCAGATAGAGCACGTTCTACACTTTGCGCCAGGTAGAGCACTTTTACACTTTGCGCCAGGCAGAGCACATTATACACTTTGGCCAGGCAGAGCATCTTATACACTTTGCGCCAGGCAGAGCACGTTATACACTTTGCGCCAGGCAGAACACGTTATACACTTTGCGCCAGGCAGAACACGTTATACACTTTGCACCAGGCAGATCACGTTATACACTTTGCGCCAGGCAGAGCACATTATACACTTTGCGCCAGGAAGAGCAAATTATACACATTGCGCAAGGTAGAGCACTGAGACACATTGAGCCAGGTAGAGAACTGAGACACAATGCACCATGTATTGCACTGAGACACATTACACCAGGTAGAGCACTGAGACGCCAGGTAGAGCACTGAGACGCATTGCACCAGGTAGAGAACTAAGACACATTGCACCAGGTATTGCTCTGAGACACATTGCACCAGGCGTTATATATAACTTATATATATGTTTGTTATATATAACTTATTCTGACAGCACTAAACTAAAGTGCTAGCAGCTGACTCTGCAAAGTTTACAGCTAATTACAAGGTAAAATGCTTTAGCCCAGGACACACATGAGGGGGTGATGCACGTTAAATATGGGGAGCGCTGATCACTGCACACTTGCGGAGCTTCTGTAAAGATGGCCACCTGTTGATTGATCCTCTCTGGCGTCTCCTTTTAAAGATTCATACACACAGAGGGGCGGGGTTTGCATCGGCGGGAGAGGCAAACCTAGCCCTCCTGTCTCATCAGATCATCAGCAGACCTATAGTCTGCACACAGAGGAAGGGGAGCTGCTGTCAGTCACCGTGTCAGCGCAGCAAGGCTGAGACAGCGGCGGCTGACAGCAGCGAGCGCGATGCAGTGGACTTTAATACAGGGAGACAGCATGACACCGCTGGGTCTGGTGGCGCACGGCTGGGTCCGGCGTTGCGGCGGGGTCCGGCGGTCAGTAGTCAACGGCAGGGTGCACACAAACAGGCAGGGGGCGGAATTCAGCAGTGTAAAAAGGGGGGCCCTGTGAAAGATGCCTAGTGGGAACACTACATGATATGCCCTCCAACCGTGCCAGCTACACATGATATGCCCCCCAGCAGTGCCAGCTACACATGATATGCCCCCCAGCAGTGCCAGCTACACATGATATGCCCCCCAGCAGTGTCAGATACACATGTCCCCACAGTGCCAGATACATATATGCCCCCAGTGCCAGATACATAAATGACCACAGTGCCAGATACATATATGCCCCCACAGTGCCAGATACATAAATGCCCCCACAGTGCAGGAAAAATAAATACCCCCACAGTGACAGATATATATATATATATATGCCCTCACAGTGCCAGATACTTATATGCCCTCACAGTGCCAGATACATATATGCCCCCACAGTGCCAGATACATAAATGCCCCCACAGTGCCAGATACATAAATGCCCCCACAGTGCCAGATACATAAATGCCCCTACAGTGCCAGATACATATATGCCCCCACTGTGCTCCTCCTTAGCTAGTTTTTTTTTCTAGCCGAATGTATATCAAAATCAAAATATAGCAAGGACGGCTAAAGGAACATGATCCCTTTC
This sequence comes from Pseudophryne corroboree, assembly GCF_028390025.1. Classification (NCBI taxonomy): domain Eukaryota; kingdom Metazoa; phylum Chordata; class Amphibia; order Anura; family Myobatrachidae; genus Pseudophryne; species Pseudophryne corroboree. The sequence continues at coordinate 215,741,638 of NC_086448.1, forward strand.
TGCAGTTCTTTATGTTTCATTTCATTTCCAATCTTCTCCAAAGAGCTGACTACGAATAAATATTAATACTATCATAGCATGTTCTGCTACTGTATCTGAACATTGAACATCATTCCCAGTCAACTATTGTGTTATTTCCTGCAGAGCTTGAAAAAGCAGTTAGTCCTTTATTAATCACTTGGGCTCAGCAGACCATAACTTGGTTCTCCCTTTTCTGTGGACTGAAGCTCTGGTCCTAGTGTCTCTTCATATGGAGGAATACAGATTAGGAGTTTTTCATTAGCAGTCACAAACTTTTTTACTGCATTGATTAACAGGCCATTATTGACGGAACAAATCGTATATTGCCTGTAAAAGAAAATGTCAATGTACTGCTCTGTGGAAATGCTGCGATCATAAGAATTATTGATCGTTACACACAGTGCAGCTTTCCGACTCTCTATTTGCCCCCCCTGCCCATTTATGGCTGGCTCACACATAGAAGGGGGCATACTGCAAGGCTAGGGCCCCCTGACTCATGGCATGCCCCTGTGAGCCGTGGCCATGCCCTCCTTGTCAAACATACCCTTGCCTCATACTGGAATGCCAGGGCTGAGCAGCCCCAGTCCATCCCTGCACTCCCCACTGAAATCACTGCCAACTTTCCAGGGGAACTGAGACACATATCCTTCCTCCCCCGCATTCACTACTAAGGGGCATATTCATTATCCTTTATTTGTCACAATTTCTACACTCCCCATACTAAAGTGTGGGAATGTAGAAATTGTGACATTCATCAAACTCTGAAAATGCTTTATTTTCAGAGTTTGAAAGGGAAACTGTTAACCATCCTGAGATGGCGAATAGCCCTCGAATCTCTGTATAAGCCGCCGTTTACAAGGCAGCTTGTGCAGCAGAGGGGTAGGGGGGTGGAGGAGGAGGGCCGTGGCAGCCCCAGGCATTAAGGTCCCAGGGAGCCGTGGCTACAGTGTAACCTGCAGCCCAGGGAATAAAGTGCCGGTGGGGGGTGTGTGCTGCTGCAGCGCTCACCTCCAGGCTGACAGTCCAGCGCAAGGGAAGTGAAGGGTTAGCTGCAACGCTCACCTTCCCCTGTCAATCACAAATCCTATGCGGCCAGGTAGCAAGGGGGAGGTGAGCAGCCTGCATCATGCGGGTGCTGGCTGGGGCCAGGGAGAATTTAGTGTACGCTAAGGAGAGTGGTGGTGGTGGGGTGACGGACAGGTGCGGGGGACCCATGGAGCCCATCTTCAAGCTGCACATGCGCAGCAGGATGAAATATATTACTTTTCCGAAAAGCTGCTTCGCAAATGAAGCCGTTTTTCGGAAGTGATAATTTTATAGGGGAGGCTTCTTGAATATTGAAAAAAATGTGAATGGAAGAACAAGAATTGAAAACTAAATATTAAAAAAAAATATTTCATAATGAATATGCCCCTAAGGGCCTAATTCAGAGTTGATTGCAGCAGCAAATTTGTTAGCAGTTGGGCAAAACCATCTGCACTGCAGGGGGGGCAGATATAACATGTGCAGAGAGAGTTAGATTTGGATGGGGTGTGTTCATACTGAAATCTAAATTGCAGTGTAAAAATAAAGCAGCACAGAAACACAATAACCCACCCAAATCTAACTCTCTCTGCACATGTTACATCTGACACACCTGCAGTGCACATGGGGGGTCATTCCGAGTTGATCGCATGTAGCAACTTTTTGCTGCTCATGCGTTCAACTTGACGCTGTCTATGGGGGAGTGTATTTTAGCCTAGCAGGGCTGCGAACGCTTGTGCTGCTAACAAATTTGCTGCTACGATCAGGTCTGAATTACCCCCATTGTGCATGTAGTTAAACATTTTGAAATAACGTTTTCAAGTTGTGAAATATATCACAGTATGTTTATTGTAAGTCGTTAAGGCTCATTTGGCTACTAACTATGATGCCATAAATGGGAAAATCTTTTAAAATTAGTTGTATATTGTATAGATGGGAAAAACTTTATTTTACGAACGTCAGTTGAATTTTTTTTCCTGAACTGACAATAATCTCTTGCATAATACAACAAATATACTGTGTTTAGATGGTGTTACAAGGTATCCATAGGCAACATTAGGAAAAAATAAATGTTTTCTGAACCTTGCTCATTGTAGTTTTGAATAGTTGGTGTAAACCTACTGTATTAATGTATCCAAATGAAATTACCTAGCTCCCCTTACTTGTATGCACCTTGAGTCCTATTGGACAAAATAGCTACTGTATATTGTAATCAGTGGTGGATTTGATCTATGCCGCCCCCCAGGTAAAATCCGCCACCCAGCTCAATGAACCCGTGACTGTACTATCTTCACTGTGACTGGCAGTTACTTCCTACTTGTCAGTCACAGACACACAAGGCATTCCCATTGGGAGGTGTTTCCTTCCTCGGGGACTGCCAGAGAAGGCTGTGATAAGCCTATAGAAAGCCACTACCTGCCTTTCGGTGCATTCCATAGAAGCCGGGGGTTGGCGCATGTGCAGTTGTCGGATCCATTGCGCAGGTGCTGGGACCCAGGGACTGGCTGTCTCCTCTGCTCTCCAGGCACAGGGGTAGCAGGCGCACCCCTACCAAATGTAAGTAGGAGCCACCGCTGATTATTATTAATTATTATTATTATTACAGTTTATGAAACTTGTTCCCAAAAGCCATCTATAGATGGCATTGCCTATAGAAACCTATGGTCCTCACAATGCATAGAACAGCTCTTATTGGAAGACCTGTCTTTTGCATTTTTAATCACATTAATCTATGTATACTGCATTAATAAACATTGCTATATATTAGGGATGAGCGGGTTCGGTTCCTCGGAATCCGAACCCGCCCGAACTTCATGTTTTTTTACACGGGGCCGAGCGACTCGGATCTTCCCGCCTTGCTCGGTTAACCCGAGCGCGCCCGAACGTCATCATCCCGCTGTCGGATTCTCGCGAGGCTCGGATTCTATCGCGAGACTCGGATTCTATATAAGGAGCCGCGCGTCGCCGCCATTTTCACACGTGCATTGAGATTCATAGGGAGAGGACGTGGCTGGCGTCCTCTCCGTTTATAGAGAAGAGAGTGAGACAGTAGAGAGAGACACAGTAGTAATTTTGGGGAGCATTAGGAGGAGTACTAGTTACTTGCTGAAGTGATAGATAGTGTGACTGTATATTATCTGACTTGTGGGGGAGACACTGACAGTGGGGAGCAGTTAGAGTCTGAGAGCAGGACTCAGGAGTACATATAACATACAGTGCACACTTTTGCTGCCAGAGTGCCACACTGCCATTGTGACCACACTGACCACCAGTATAATATATATTGTGATTGTCTGCTTAGGAGTACTACTTGCAAGTTGCTGATAGTGTGACCAGTGACCTGACCACCAGTCACCACCAGTTTAATATATATATATATATATATATATATATAATTGTATATAATATATATATAATATTGTATACCACCTACCCGTGGTTTTTTTTCTTTCTTTCTTCTTTATACATACTACTATAGTAGCTTACTGTAGCAGTCTGCGGTGCTGCTGAGCTGACTGTGTCCAGCAGGTCCGTCATCAGTCATTACATAATAAATATATATACCTGTCCGGCTGCAGTACTAGTGATATTATATATATATATATTGATTTCATCTCATTATCATCCAGTCTATATTAGCAGCAGACACAGTACGGTAGTCCACGGCTGTAGCTACCTCTGTGTCGGCAGTCGCTCGTCCATCCATAATTGTATACCACCTACCCGTGGTTTTTTTTTTTTCTTTCTTCTTTATACATACTACTATAGTAGCTTACTGTAGCAGTCTGCGGTGCTGCTGAGCTGACTGTGTCCAGCAGGTCCGTCATCAGTCATTACATAATAAATATATATGCCTGTCCGGCTGCAGTACTAGTGATATTATATATACATATATTTATTTCATCTCCTTATCATCCAGTCTATATTAGCAGCAGACACAGTACGGTAGTCCACGGCTGTAGCTACCTCTGTGTCGGCAGTCGCTCGTCCATCCATAATTGTATACCACCTACCCGTGGTTTTTTTTTTTTATTTCTTTTTTACACATACTACTATAGTAGCTTACTTTAGCAGCCTGCGGTGCTGCTGAGCTGACAGTGTCCAGCAGGTCTGTCATCAGTCATTACATAATAAATATATCTACCTGTCCGGCTGCAGTACTAGTGTGATATAATATATATTGATTTCATCTCATTATCATCCAGTCTATATTAGCAGCAGACACAGTACGGTAGTCCACGGCTGTAGCTACTTCTGTGTCGGCAGTCGCTCGTCCATCCATAATTGTATACCACCTACCCGTGTTTTTTTTTTTCTTTCTTCTTTATACATACTACTATAGTAGCTTACTGTAGCAGTCTGCGGTGCTGCTGAGCTGACAGTGTCCAGCAGGTCCGTCATCACTCATTACATAATAAATATATCTACCTGTCCGGCTGCAGTACTAGTGTGATATAATATATATTGATTTCATCTCATTATCATCCAGTCTATATTAGCAGCAGACACAGTACGGTAGTCCACGGCTGTAGCTACCTCTGTGTCGGCAGTCGCTCGTCCATCCATAATTGTATACCACCTACCGGTGGTTTTTTTTTTTTTTTTTTCTTCTTTATACATACTACTATAGTAGCTTACTGTAGCAGTCTGCGGTGCTGCTGAGCTGACAGTGTCCAACAGGTCCGTCATCAGTCATTACATAATAAATATATCTACCTGTCCGGCTGCAGTACTAGTGTGATATAATATATATTGATTTCATCTCATTATCATCCAGTCTATATTAGCAGCAGACACAGTACGGTAGTCCACGGCTGTAGCTACCTCTGTGTCGGCAGTCGCTCGTCCATCCATAATTGTATACCACCTACCCGTGGGTTTTTTTTTCTTTCTTCTTTATACATACTACTATAGTAGCTTACTGTAGCAGTCTGCGGTGCTGCTGAGCTGACAGTGTCCAGCAGGTCCGTCATCAGTCATTACATAATAAATATATATACCTGTCCGGCTGCAGTACTAGTGATATTATATATATATATATATATATATATATATATATATATATTAATTTCATCTCCTTATCATCCAGTCTATATTAGCAGCAGACACAGTACGGTAGTCCACGGCTGTAGCTACCTCTGTGTCGGCAGTCGCTCGTCCATCCATAATTGTATACCACCTACCCGTGGTTTTTTTTTTTCTTTCTTCTTTATACATACTACTATAGTAGCTTACTGTAGCAGTCTGCGGTGCTGCTGAGCTGACAGTGTCCAGCAGGTCCGTCATCAGTCATTACATAATAAATATATCTACCTGTCCGGCTGCAGTACTAGTGTGATTATATATATATATATTAATTTCATCTCCTTATCATCCAGTCTATATTAGCAGCAGACACAGTACGGTAGTCCACGGCTGTAGCTACCTCTGTGTCGGCAGTCGCTCGTCCATCCATAAGTATACTAGTATCCATCCATCTCCATTGTTTACCTGAGGTGCCTTTTAGTTGTGCCTATTAAAATATGGAGAACAAAAATGTTGAGGTTCCAAAATTAGGGAAAGATCAAGATCCACTTCCACCTCGTGCTGAAGCTGCTGCCACTAGTCATGGCCGAGACGATGAAATGCCAGCAACGTCGTCTGCCAAGGCCGATGCCCAATGTCATAGTACAGAGCATGTAAAATCCAAAACACCAAATATCAGTAAAAAAAGGACTCCAAAATCTAAAATAAAATTGTCGGAGGAGAAGCGTAAACTTGCCAATATGCCATTTACCTCACGGAGTGGCAAGGAACGGCTGAGGCCCTGGCCTATGTTCATGGCTAGTGGTTCAGCTTCACATGAGGATGGAAGCACTCAGCCTCTCGCTAGAAAACTGAAAAGACTCAAGCTGGCAAAAGCACCGCAAAGAACTGTGCGTTCTTCGAAATCCCAAATCCACAAGGAGAGTCCAATTGTGTCGGTTGCGATGCCTGACCTTCCCAACACTGGACGTGAAGAGCATGCGCCTTCCACCATTTGCACGCCCCCTGCAAGTGCTGGAAGGAGCACCCGCAGTCCAGTTCCTGATAGTCAGATTGAAGATGTCAGTGTTGAAGTACACCAGGATGAGGAGGATATGGGTGTTGCTGTCGCTGGGGAGGAAATTGACAAGGAGGATTCTGATGGTGAGGTGGTTTGTTTAAGTCAGGCACCCGGGGAGACACCTGTTGTCCGTGGGAGGAATAGGGCCGTTGACATGCCTGGTGAAAATACCAAAAAAATCAGCTCTTCGGTGTGGAAGTATTTCACCAGAAATGCGGACAACATTTGTCAAGCCGTGTGTTGCCTTTGTCAAGCTGTAATAAGTAGGGGTAAGGACGTTAACCACCTCGGAACATCCTCCCTTATACGTCACCTGCAGCGCATTCATAATAAGTCAGTGACAAGTTCAAAAACTTTGGGCGACAGCGGAAGCAGTCCACTGACCAGTAAATCCCTTCCTCTTGTAACCAAGCTCACGCAAACCACCCCACCAACTCCCTCAGTGTCAATTTCCTCCTTCCCCAGGAATGCCAATAGTCCTGCATGCCATGTCACTGGCAATTCTGACGATTCCTCTCCTGCCTGGGATTCCTCCGATGCATCCTTGCGTGTAATGCCTACTGCTGCTGGCGCTGCTGTTGTTGCTGCTGGGAGTCGATGGTCATCCCAGAGGGGAAGTCGTAAGCCCACTTTTACTACTTCCACCAAGCAATTGACTGTCCAACAGTCCTTTGCGAGGAAGATGAAATATCACAGCAGTCATCCTGTTGCAAAGCGGATAACTGAGGCCTTGACAACTATGTTGGTGTTAGACGTGCGTCCGGTATCCGCCGTTAGTTCACAGGGAACTAGACAATTTCTTGAGGCAGTGTGCCCCCGTTACCAAATACCATCTAGGTTCCACTTCTCTAGGCAGGCGATACCGAGAATGTACACGGACGTCAGAAAAAGACTCACCAGTGTCCTAAAAAATGCAGTTGTACCCAATGTCCACTTAACCACGGACATGTGGACAAGTGGAGCAGGGCAGGGTCAGGACTATATGACTGTGACAGCCCACTGGGTAGATGTATGGACTCCCGCCGCAAGAACAGCAGCGGCGGCACCAGTAGCAGCATCTCGCAAACGCCAACTCTTTCCTAGGCAGGCTACGCTTTGTATCACCGCTTTCCAGAATACGCACACAGCTGAAAACCTCTTACGGCAACTGAGGAAGATCATAGCGGAATGGCTTACCCCAATTGGACTCTCCTGTGGATTTGTGGCATCGGACAACGCCAGCAATATTGTGTGTGCATTAAATATGGGCAAATTCCAGCACGTCCCATGTTTTGCACATACCTTGAATTTGGTGGTGCAGAATTTTTAAAAAAACGACAGGGGCGTGCAAGAGATGCTGTCGGTGGCCAGAAGAATTGCGGGACACTTTCGGCGTACAGGCACCACGTACAGAAGACTGGAGCACCACCAAAAACGCCTGAACCTGCCCTGCCATCATCTGAAGCAAGAAGTGGTAACGAGGTGGAATTCAACCCTCTATATGCTTAAGAGGTTGGAGGAGCAGCAAAAGGCCATTCAAGCCTATACAATTGAGCACGATATAGGAGGTGGAATGTACCTGTCTCAAGCGCAGTGGAGAATGATTTCAACGTTGTGCAAGGTTCTGCAACCTTTTGAACTTGCCACACGTGAAGTCAGTTCAGACACTGCCAGCCTGAGTCAGGTCATTCCCCTCATCAGGCTTTTGCAGAAGAAGCTGGAGGCATTGAAGGAGGAGCTAAAAGGGAGCGATTCCGCTAGGCATGTGGGACTTGTGGATGGAGCCCTTAATTCGCTTAACAAGGATTCACGGGTGGTCAATCTGTTGAAATCAGAGCACTACATTTTGGCCACCGTGCTCGATCCTAGATTTAAAAACTTCCTTGGATCTCTCTTTCCGGCAGACACAAGTCTGCTGGGGTTCAAAGACCTGCTGGTGACAAAATTGTCAAGTCAAGCGGAACGCGACCTGTCAACATCTCCTCCTTCACATTCTCCCGCAACTGGGGGTGCGAGGAAAAGGCTCAGAATTCCGAGCCCACCCGCTGGCGGTGATGCAGGGCAGTCTGGAGCGACTGCTGATGCTGACATCTGGTCCGGACTGAAGGACCTGACAACGATTATGGACATGTCGTCTACTGTCACTGCATATGATTCTCTCACCATTGAAAGAATGGTGGAGGATTATATGAGTGACCGCATCCAAGTAGGCACGTCAGACAGTCCGTACTTATACTGGCAGGAAAAAGAGGCAATTTGGAGGCCCTTGCACAAACTGGCTTTATTCTACCTAAGTTGCCCTCCCACAAGTGTGTACTCCGAAAGAGTGTTTAGTGCCGCCGCTCACCTTGTCAGCAATCTGCGTACGAGGTTACTTCCAGAAAATGTGGAGAAGATGATGTTCATTAAAATGAATTATAATCAATTCCTCCGTGGAGACATTGACCAGCAGCAATTGCCTACACAAAGTACACAGGGAGCTGAGATGGTGGATTCCAGTGGGGACGAATTAATAATCTGTGAGGAGCGGGATGTACACGGTGATATATCGGAGGATGATGATGAGGTGGACATCTTGCCTCTGTAGAGCCAGTTTGTGCAAGGAGAGATTAATTGCTTCTTTTTCGGTGGGGGTCCAAACCAACCCGTCATTTCAGTCACAGTCGTGTGGCAGACCCTGTCACTGAAATGATGGGTTGGTTAAAGTGTGCATGTCCTGTTTATACAACATAAGGGTGGGTGGGAGGGCCCAAGGACAATTCCATCTTGCACCTCTTTTTTCTTTCATTTTTATTTGCGTCATGTGCTGTTTGGGGAGTGTTTTTTGGAAGGGCCATCCTGCGTGACACTGCAGTGCCACTCCTAGATGGGCCAGGTGTTTGTGTCGGCCACTAGGGTCGCTTATCTTACTCACACAGCTACCTCATTGCGCCTCTTTTTTTCTTCTTTGCGTCATGTGCTGTTTGGGGAGTGTTTTTTGGAAGGGCCATCCTGCGTGACACTGCAGTGCCACTCCTAGATGGGCCAGGTGTTTGTGTCGGCCACTAGGGTCGCTTATCTTACTCACACAGCTACCTCATTGCGCCTCTTTTTTTCTTCTTTGCGTCATGTGCTGTTTGGGGAGTGTTTTTTGGAAGGGCCATCCTGCGTGACACTGCAGTGCCACTCCTAGATGGGCCAGGTGTTTGTGTCGGCCACTAGGGTCGCTTATCTTACTCACACAGCTACCTCATTGCGCCTCTTTTTTTCTTCTTTGCGTCATGTGCTGTTTGGGGAGTGTTTTTTGGAAGGGCCATCCTGCGTGACACTGCAGTGCCACTCCTAGATGGGCCAGGTGTTTGTGTCGGCCACTAGGGTCGCTTAGCTTAGTCATCCAGCGACCTCGGTGCAAATTTTAGGACTAAAAATAATATTGTGAGGTGTGAGGTATTCAGAATAGACTGAAAATGAGTGGAAATTATGGTTTTTGAGGTTAATAATACTTTGGGATCAAAATGACCCCCAAATTCTATGATTTAAGCTGTTTTTTAGTGTTTTTTGAAAAAAACACCCGAATCCAAAACACACCCGAATCCGACAAAAAAAATTCGGTGAGGTTTTGCCAAAACACGGTCGAACCCAAAACACGGCCGTGGAACCGAACCCAAAACCAAAACACAAAACCCGAAAAATTTCAAGTGCACATCCCTACTATATATGCGATAAGTGGCAGGATGTATCACATGCTTAATAAATAGTACTACTCAAAATTTGCAATTCAATCTACATATATAAAACATTTTCAAGTCCTAATATAAATATTAAAAACATAGGTTAATAAAACAGATACTCCTACCTTTAAGGACCTCAGTATACCTCACATGTATGGCTACGTTACAGTATATCTCCAGACGGCAAATTTAAAATAACAAAAGCAAAAAGTTGCAATTCTTTTGACCGTGGGCTCATTGGAATTTCATTAAACAAACCTTTTTCAAATGTTATCTTATTGTAAAATGCCAACATAATTATAAATAAAGCACATTACAATGTTGTTTAACTCCACTAATTTTTTACAGCATTCAAACTGCGGAGCAAGATTCACTAACAGGGAAGAGGAGGAATCATGTAAATGCTACTTTCAAAATAATGCATTAGGTTTTTGTTTTTTTAAGATAAAAACTGTCCAATCTTTACCAGGGTTATCTCACCTACTAGATCACTACATCTACAGCTCACTACTGTGCCTACACTACAGAAGACGAAAAGACAAACCATCAGACACTTCCTTAAATTGGATAGATTTGCAATGTACAATCATAATATTACAACAAATTCATATGTTTAATCTAGATTTATTATTATGTTCTCTAGATTGAAAAAAAAAAGAAATGATCAAGGCAGCAGAGATTGCAACAGTCATACAGTCACTAAGGCTGGCTTTCTTCATGCTGTCTACGCCTGGTTAGAATGTTAGCTGCTATCTTACCTAGTGCAGTCTGAACAGACTAGTCTGCCTGACCATTGTCTCTGGTTTCATTACAGCCGTAAGCACTCTGGGCGGAATTGGTGGTACTGGTGCAAATTTCCTATGGCGGGTTGGAGATTTTGGTGCCCTGGCAGACAACAAGCACTTGTTTTCATAAAATTTCTTTAAATAATCCTCCTTCCGACTGACATTAATCATCGCCTCTGTTGTCTTATGGACTCGAGGTGGCGGTCAAATGATCAGCATGTCTTGGAAATCCGGAGGTACAGCAATGTTTGGCATGGTCTTGCGTCTCAAGACTCCAGCTGGATAATCTGCTACCCTGGCATTTCCAGCACTGGGTTTTGGCCTAATCCTGACTCCAGCAGGCAGGTCATAGATGTCAGCATCTCTCTCTAAAAACTGGAATTTTGTTGATTGAAAACTGTACTCTCTGCTGTCCGCCACCTTTTTATTAATTGTTTTTGAAGTATCCACTTTGTGATGGATTTTACCATTCCTCATTGTGTTCAGGTAAGCTGGGGGCGCTGGTAACTGGTTTACCAGTGGCACAGGCTTTTGATGAACTGTAGGGAATCGTGTTGTTGGTTCAGATTCTCTTGGTTTTGTGCAGATTAGCTGTAGAAAATTATTTTCTGTGTTCTGCAAATTGTTTGTAGTTATAATGAGATTTTCCACCTTCCGTTTGGTATTACCCGTTGTTCTTGTATCTGGATAAGCTCGGGGTGCTGGTGATATTAATCTGTTTTTCATAACTGGAGGTACTGAGATTCTGTCCATCATCTGAGGTACGACTCCAGCTGCCTGGATTGGCACTTTGCTTAGGAAACGATCAGCCACAGTTTGTCTTCCAGTCCGGGTGGAGGATTGAAGCACCCCAGATGGTAGAAGACTGGTTCCAAATGTAGTGGGTGACAGTCGAGTGCCAGGCAAATATACATCTCTTAGATGAGACCTGCAGTCCTTAAAGTAGGATTTGGGCTGCTCACGATTTGATGCAGGACTGATAAAAATTATCTCCCTCATTTCTGAAGACTTCAAGCTAGTAAAATATAAAACTTTGTCTAACCTGCTAGACAAACAAGCACTGCTGCTGCTCTCTGGGAAGACAGCGGGCAGAGTGACATCACAGCCAGTGAGCAATGTCCTAGCAGAGAGTTCTAACAGTCCCCTTTGTGACATCACAGTAACACTCTGGCAGTGGTTGCCATGGGTTTAATGTCCACAATTTTTTTTACAGTTTCTATTACCAATCAATAATATCACATGCATTGTAATTGAATAAACTTATTAGCCTCACTTACTATTAGTTTGTCCCTATGTGATTAATGTTGATGCAGTCTAAACAATATTGATGCAGTCTAAAAAATGACATGGAGCTTAGATGCATACAGTGTGTGAGATACTGTATGTGACTATACACAAGGTTTCAGTACATGAATCCCTTTGGCGAATGATCTTTCTGAACACATGTACTTTCACTAAAAGCAATATTGTCTGCAAGCGAGGACTTCGAGGGCCCCATGCAGCCCCAGGGCCACCTGTTGCACATCAATGCTCTAGCATCTAAGCACAGCGCCGCTTTTACGGTTAGAGCTTGTGCGTACACAGAGAGTGCTCGTTAAAGGAATAAATCAGCCCCCACCTGTGGTGTGTTCACACTTGAAAGCAGAAGTATCAGGTTCTACTGTAACTGTCACTTTTCTGCTGCCACTAGGAAAATAAAATCATACATCTAATTGGTTACTATATTACACCACATTATCCATTTGCACCAGTTTTCATTAGTGATGTGCACCGGAAATTTTTCGGGTTTTGTGTTTTGGTTTTGGATTCGGTCCCGCGGCCGTGTTTTGGATTCGGACGCGTTTTGGCAAAAGCTCCCTGAAATTTTTTTGTCGGATTCGGGTGTGTTTTGGATTCGGGTGTTTTTTTACAAAAAACCCTCAAAAACAGCTTAAATCATAGAATTTGGGGGTCATTTTGATCCCATAGTATTATTAAACTCAATAACCATATTTACACTCATTTCCAGTCTATTCTGAACACCTCACACCTCACAATATTATTTTTAGTCCTAAAATTTGCACGAGGTCGCTGGATGACTAAGCTAAGCGACCCAAGTGGCCGACACAAACACCTGGCCCAGCTAGGAGTGGCACTGCAGTGTCAGACAGGATGGCACTTCAAAAAATAGTCCCCAAACAGCACATGATGCAAAGAAAAAAAGAGGTGCAATGAGGTAGCTGTGTGACTAAGCTAAGCGACCCAAGTAGCTGACACAAACACCTGGCCCATCTAGGAGTGGCACTGCAGTGTCAGGCAGGATGGCACTTCAAAAAAATAGTCCCCAAACAGCACATGATGCAAAGAAAAAAAGAGGCGCAATGAGGTAGCTGTGTGACTAAGCTAAGCGACCCAAGTGGCCGACACAAACACCTGGCCCATCTAGGAGTGGCACTGCAGTGTCAGGCAGGATGGCACTTCAAAAAAATAGTCCCCAAACAGCACATGATGCAAAGAAAAAAAGAGGCGCAATGAGGTAGCTGTGTGACTAAGCTAAGCGACCCAAGTGACCAACACAAACACCTGGCCCATCTAGGAGTGGCACTGCAGTGTCAGACAGGATGGCACTTCAAAAAATAGTCCCCAAACAGCACATGATGCAAAGAAAAAAAAGAGGTGCACCAAGGTCGCTGGATGGCTAAGCTAAGCGACCCAAGTGGCCGACACAAACACCTGGCCCATCTAGGAGTGGCACTGCAGTGTCAGGCAGGATGGCACTTCAAAAAATTAGTCCCCAAATAGCACATGATGCAAAGAAAAAAAGAGGCACAATGAGGTAGCTGTGTGACTAAGCTAAGCGACCCAAGTGGCCAACACAAACACCTGGCCCATCTAGGAGTGGCACTGCAGTGTCAGACAGGATGGCACTTCAAAAAATAGTCCCCAAACAGCACATGATGCAAAGAAAAAAAAGAGGTGCACCAAGGTCGCTGGATGGCTAAGCTAAGCGACCCAAGTGGCCGACACAAACACCTGGCCCATCTAGGAGTGGCACTGCAGTGTCAGACAGGATGGCAGATTTAAAAAATAGTCCCCAATTAGCACATGATGCAAAGAAAAAAAGAGGTGCCTGACTTAAACAAACCACCTCACCATCAGAATCCTCCTTGTCAATTTCCTCCCCAGCGCCAGCAACACCCATATCCCCATCCTGGTGTACTTCAACAGTGACATCTTCAATTGGACTGCGGGTGCTCCTTCCAGCACTTGCAGGGGGCGTGCAAATGGTGGAAGGCGCAACCTCTTCCCATCCAGTGTTGGGAAGGTCAGGCATCGCAACCGACACAATTGGACTCTCCTTGGGGATTTGTGATTTAGAAGAACGCACAGTTCTTTGCTGTGCTTTTGCCATCTTAACTCTTTTAAGTTTTCTAGCAGGAGGATGAGTGCTTCCATCCTCATGTGAAGCTGAACCACTAGCCATGAACATAGGCCAGGTCCACAGCCGTTCCTTGCCACTCCGTGTCGTAAATGGCACATTGGCAAGTTTACGCTTCTCCTCAGACGATTTTGATTTAGATTTTGGGTCATTTTACTGAGCTTTATTTTTTTTAATTTTACATGCTCTCTGCTATGACATTGGGCATCGGCCTTGGCAGACGACGTTGATGGCATTTCATCGTCTCGGCCATGACTAGTGGCAGCAGCTTCAGCACGAGGTGGAAGTGGATCTTGACCTTTCCCTGTTTTACCCTCCACATTTTTATTCTCCATTTTTTAATGTGTGGAATTATATGCCAGTAATATATCAATAGCAATGGCCTACTATATATATATACTTGACGACACAGAGGTAGGTAGAGCAGTGGCCTTCTGTACCGTACTGCTATATAGTATATACTGGTGGTCAGCAAACTGTGCAAAACTGAAATGCACCACAGGTATGGATGGATAGTATACTTGATGACACAGAGGTAGGTAGAGCAGTGGACTACTGTACCGTACTGCTATATATATAGTTATACTGGTGGTCAGCAAACTGTGCAAAACTGAAATGCACCACAGGTATGGATGGATAGTATACTTGACGACACAGAGGTAGGTAGAGCAGTGGCCTTCTGTACCGTACTGCTATATAGTATACACTGGTGGTCAGCAAACTCTGCAAAACTGAAATGTACCACAGGTATGGATGGATAGTATACTTGACGACACAGAGGTAGGTAGAGCAGTGGACTACTGTACCGTACTGCTATCTATATAGTTATACTGGTGGTCAGCAAACTGTGCAAAACTGAAATGCACCACAGGTATGGATGGATAGTATACTTGACGACACAGAGGTAGGTAGAGCAGTGGCCTTCTGTACCGTACTGCTATATAGTATATACTGGTGGTCAGCAAACTTTGCAAAACTGAAATGCACCACAGGTATGGATGGATAGTATAATTGACGACACAGAGGTAGGTAGAGCAGTGGCCTTCTGTACCGTACTGCTATATAGTATATACTGGTGGTCAGCAAACTGTGCAAAACTGAAATGCACCACAGGTATGGATGGATAGTATACTTGACGACACAGAGGTAGGTAGAGCAGTGGACTACTGTACCGTACTGCTATATATATAGTTATACTGGTGGTCAGCAAACTGTGCAAAACTGAAATGCACCACAGGTATGGATGGATAGTATACTTGACGACACAGAGGTAGGTAGAGCAGTGGCCTTCTGTACCGTACTGCTATATAGTATATACTGGTGGTCAGCAAACTGTGCAAAACTGAAATGCACCACAGGTATGGATGGATAGTATACTTGATGACACAGAGGTAGGTAGAGCAGTGGACTACTGTACCGTACTGCTATATATATAGTTATGCTGGTGGTCAGCAAACTGTGCAAAACTGAAATGCACCACAGGTATGGATGGATAGTATACTTGACGACACAGAGGTAGGTAGAGCAGTGGACTACTGTACCGTACTGCTATATATATAGTTATACTGGTGGACAGCAAACTGTGCAAAACTGAAATGCACCACAGGTATGGATGGATAGTATACTTGACAACACAGAGGTAGGTAGAGCAGTGGACTACTGTACCGTACTGCTATATATATAGTTATACTGGTGGTCAGAAAAACTGTGCAAAACTGAAATGCACCACAGGTATGGATGGATAGTATACACGACGACACAGAGGTAGGTAGAGCAGTGGCCTTCTGTACCGTACTGCTATATAGTATATACTGGTGGTCAGCAAACTGTGCAAAACTGAAATGCACCACATGTATGGATGGATAGTATCCTTGACGACACAGAGGTAGGTAGAGCAGTGGACTACTGTACCGTACTGCTATATATATAGTTATACTGGTGGTCAGCAAACTGTGCAAAACTGAAATGCACCACAGGTATGGATGGATAGTATACTTGACGACACAGAGGTAGGTAGAGCAGTGGCCTTCTGTACTGTACTGCTATATAGTATATACTGGTTGTCAGCAAACTATGCAAAACTGAAATGTACCACAGGTATGGATGGATAGTATACTTGACGACACAGAGGTAGGTAGAGCAGTGGACTACTGTACCGTACTGCTATATATATAGTTATACTGGTGGACAGCAAACTGTGCAAAACTGAAATGCACCACAGGTATGGATGGATAGTATACTTGACAACACAGAGGTAGGTAGAGCAGTGGACTACTGTACCGTGCTGCTATATATATAGTTATACTGGTGGTCAGAAAAACTGTGCAAAACTGAAATGCACCACAGGTATGGATGGATAGTATACACGACGACACAGAGGTAGGTAGAGCAGTGGCCTTCTGTACCGTACTGCTATATAGTATATACTGGTGGTCAGCAAACTGTGCAAAACTGAAATGCACCACAGGTATGGATGGATAGTATCCTTGACGACACAGAGGTAGGTAGAGCAGTGGACTACTGTACCGTACTGCTATATATATAGTTATACTGGTGGTCAGCAAACTGTGCAAAACTGAAATGCACCACAGGTATGGATGGATAGTATACTTGACGACACAGAGGTAGGTAGAGCAGTGGCCTTCTGTACTGTACTGCTATATAGTATATACTGGTGGTCAGAAAACTATGCAAAACTGAAATGTACCACAGGTATGGATGGATAGTATACTTGACGACACAGAGGTAGGTAGAGCAGTGGACTACTGTACCGTACTGCTATATATATAGTTATACTGGTGGTCAGCAAACTGTGCAAAACTGAAATGCACCACAGGTATGGATGGATAGTATACACGACGACACAGAGGTATGTAGAGCAGTGGCCTTCTGTAACGTACTGCTATATAGTATATACTGGTGGTCAGCAAACTGTGCAAAACTGAAATGCACCACAGGTATGGATGGATAGTATACTTGACGACACAGAGGTAGGTAGAGCAGTGGCCTTCTGTACCGTACTGCTGTATAGTATATACTGGTGGTCAGCAAACTGTGCAAAACTGAAATGCACCACAGGTATGGATGGATAGTGTTAGGCGCCGGGGTCTGCGATGTCCTCGCGGCACGGCGCCTAGCTACTAGGGACGCCGGGAGGGCTAGCCGCCGGGTCCCTAGCAATGCTGGGACGCCGTGCGCGCGTAGCCGCCAGCTCCCTTGCAACGCAGGGACGCCAGGCGTGCTGAGCCGCCCGGACCCTAGCAACGGGGACGCCACGGGCGGACCGCGTTCCCCGTTGCAGGGTCAATCTAATCAATCACACACACACTTGTCTCTGCTCGTGCAGCCTGGCAGCTGCACGGCATGTTTGATAATATGGCTTGGAAACATCTGATTGGAGGACTCCTTGTTAAATACTTTCTCAGTGCTTCACACAGACGCCGGTAATAGCTTCCTGCATGCTGCTTTGGTTTGCTGAACGTCTGTTCCAGTCCTGCTGTGTCCGGTCATTCCTGTCTTCAGAGTTCCTGAATCGTGGAGTAGTCATCTCATCCCAAGAAGTCTCTGGTCCTCTATTGTCCGCCACGGTCGCCAGAGAATCTCGTGTGGTGTTCGTGAGTTGCGGCTCTGCCGTGTGCTGCGGCTCAGCCCGCTTTATTGTTTTATTCTGTTTTCGGAGCATTTGCGGAGGGTTCCGCTTCCACAAGTCCTCTCCGGAACTCGGCGGTGCCGGGTAGGAGAGTGGACAAATGGGTATTTTGGTTGTCCTTTTCCCTGGTGGTTTTTCCGCACATATTCTAGTTTAAGTTAGCTTGTAGCCCCTGGCCTTGTTGCTGAGTTAGAGGGCCCCTTGTTATCACCCTGTCTCGGATTTCCCTTTGTCTCCCATTAAGACCTGAGGGGGCATCGGAGTTGGGCAGACGTAATCCGCCCTTCAAACGCGGCTGCCATGGGCTCAAGCAACCATAGTCTCGCAAGGGATTTTTGACAGCACGGGCGAGACAACGGAGTTAGGGCGCCAGGGGCTATTTTCCTTTCCCGCTTCCTTTCCCAGCATTACGTTCCAGTGCTCAGGTCCTTGTTATAAAATCTCCTCAGACCAGAGTGCTGGAATCATAACATTATTACCGGCCAAAAAACAAAATTTAAAATTAAACGGGGTTTAATTTTTTCTCATTCAGTTTTTGTGAGAGTTTATCGGCCTCATGAATCCATCAGGTTTAGGGCCGAATCCCGGTCAGGTCTTAGTAGACCAGATACAAGAACTTACTCAGATGGTTCAGGATCTTTCTCTTCGGGTGAGATCGCAGGAAGATCTTTTGCGAGCCTCCCCGAAGGTAGTCCCTGAACCAAAGATGCATTTGCCCAACCGTTTTTCCGGTGATAGGAAAGATTTTTTTAATTTTAAAGAATCCTGTAAACTTTATTTTCGTTTAAGACCAACATCCTCTGGTAATGAATCTCAGCGGGTTGAGATTATTATTTCTTTACTCCAGGGGGATCCTCAGACCTGGGCATTTGGTTTAAGAGCAGAGGATCCTGCATTGTTATCTGTAGACGCCTTTTTTAAGTTTTTAGGGCTCTTGTATGATGACCCAGATAGAGAGGCGTCCGCTGAGAGTCAGCTGCGCGCTCTCAAACAAAGAAGAAATCCTGCGGAGGTTTATAGTACCGAATTTCGCCGTTGGTCGAACGACTGTGGCTGGAATGACCCTGCCCTGCGCAGTCAGTTTCGCCTCGGTTTATCTGAAGCTATAAAAGACAGCCTCCTCCAGTACCCCGCTCCTGAGACTCTCGATAAACTCATGGAGCTTGCTATTAAGATTGATCGTCGTCTCCGAGAGCGGAGGGCTGAAAGAGGAGCACTTGTAAGGTCTAGGTCTTGTGTATATTCTATTCCAGAGGACGTCGAGGAGCCCATGCAGATGGGTCTCTCCCGGCTGTCTCCTGAAGAAAAAACCAGAAGACAAAATTCCGGTCTTTGTTTATACTGTGGTTGTAAGGGACATTTTGCTCGTAATTGCCCGAACAAGTCGGGAAACGCTTTGACCAAGTGAATTGTGAGGGGGTTCACTTAGGTCTGCAGCTTATCTCCTCAAACAACTCTCTCTTAGTTTCTGTTAAAGTTTCCTTTGGCAGCCTCAGTTCTTTGGTGTCGGCTTTTGTCGACAGTGGAGCTGCAGGAAACTTTATGGATTTAACTTGGGCTAAGGCCTTAGGCATTCCGCAGTTACCATTAGATAGATGTATCACCATGCACGGCTTAGATGGGGGTCCGCTTTCTAATGGGATAATTACTCACCGTACACCTCCAGTAGTACTTACCGTAGGAGCCTTACATTCCGAAAATATTGAATTTTACCTTACACATTGCCCGGCAGTTCCTGTTGTTCTGGGTCACCCTTGGCTGGCCTTTCATAATCCCACCATTGATTGGCGGTCCGGGGAGATTTCCCAATGGGGTACATTTTGTGCTAAGGAGTGTATTTCGTATCCAGTCAGAGTTGCAGCAATCATTCCAGAGCTCATTCCTGTGGAATACCAAGAGTTTGCCGATGTCTTCTCTAAGGGCAATGCGGACATTCTGCCTCCCCATCGGCCTTATGATTGTACGATTGAGCTAGTTCCAGGTGCCACTTTGCCAAAGGGGAGATTATATGCTTTGTCCGGGCCAGAAGCTACGGCCATGAATAATTATATTCAGGAAAGCCTAAAGAAGGGATTTATTAGACCATCAAAATCTCCTTTAAGTGCAGGTTTTTCTTTGTGGAGAAAAAAGATGGCTCGCTTAGACCCTGCATTGATTTTAGAGCCCTGAATAAGATCTCCGTTAAAAACACCTATCCTTTGCCGTTGATTTCTGTACTTTTTGATCAATCACGTTCTGCTGTGATTTTTTCTAAAATTGACCTTAGATGAGCTTACAACCTCATCCGATTTAAATCTGGGGATGAGTGGAAGACGGCTTTCAGCACTCAGTCGGGTCACTACGAATACCTGGTGATGCCGTTCGGCCTGTCTAACGCTCCGGCAGTTTTTCAAGACCTTATTAACGATGTTCTCCGTGACTTCTTAGGGAAATTTGTGGTCGTTTATTTAGACGACATCTTGATTTTTTCTGAATCAATGGAACAACATGTTACCCAGGTGCGTCTGGTTCTTCAAAAGTTACGTGAGAATCATTTATATGCCAAGCTGGAGAAGTGTGATTTTCACGTCACGGAAGTATCTTTTTTAGGGTACATAATTTCTCCTCAGGGATTTTCCATGGAACCAAAGAAGCTCCAGGCCATCCTTAATTGGGCGCAACCCACTAATTTAAAAGGAATTCAGCGCTTTTTAGGGTTTGCGAATTATTATAGGAGGTTTATTCATTCTTTTTCTGACCTGGTTGCTCCCATAGTAGCTCTGACAAAAAAAGGGGCGGATCCTACCAACTGGTCGCATGAAGCCGAATTGTCCTTCCAGGCCTTGAAACAAGCCTTTGTCTCGGCTCCAGTCCTCATCCTAATCCGGAATTGCCTTTTGTTGTGGAGGTTGATGCCTCAGAGGTTGGAGTGGGGGCTGTCCTTTCTCAAGAGGACCCGGAGTCTCTGGAGTTACATCCTTGTGCCTTTATGTCCAGGAAATTCTCCTCCGCTGAATCCAACTATGACGTTGGTAATCGGGAGTTACTGGCGGTGAAATGGGCTTTTGAGGAGTGGAGGCATTGGCTGGAGGGAGCTAAACATACAATTTCGGTTTTTACTGACCATAAGAACCAGCAAAATATTGAGTCAGCTAAACGGCTTAATGCTCGGCAGGCACGTTGGGCATTATTTTTTACTCGTTTCAGGTTTATAATTACTTTCAGGCCTGGTTCCAAGAATACAAAAGCTGATGCCCTGTCACGTAGCTTTCTTCCGGTTCACAATAGCAATTCTGTTGTTACCTCCATACTTCCATCTTCGGTCATCCGGGCAGGCCTTACTCAGGATTTATTTACCCAGTTAAACCAGCTTCAACACCAAGCTCCTAGCCTTACTCCTGCTGGTCGTCTTTATGTCCCTGAATTTTTGAGAGCCACTGTTTTAACTGAATTTCATGACAGCAAGGTCTCAGTGCATCCGGGAATCACTAAGACATTGGAGTTAGTCTCTCGTTCAGTGTGGTGGCCTAGTCTTTCTAAAGACGTTAAGGAATTCGTTCATTCATGTCAGGTTTGTGCACAGCATAAGGTTCCTCGTTCGTTGCCTATCGGGCAACTCATGCCTTTAGCTGTTCCTTTCAGGCCATCGTCTCATATTTCCATGGATTTTGTGGTTGACCTTCCCCTTTCAGCCGGATTCCAAATCATTTGGGTGGTAGTGGACCGTTTTAGTAAAATGGCTCATTTTGTTGCTCTTCCCCGATTGCCTTCTGCTCAAGGGTTGGCAGTTTTGTTCCTCTGCCATGTGTTCAGGCTTCATGGGTTGCCCACTGATATTGTTTCTGACCGGGGTCCACAATTCATCGCACAATTCTGGAAATGTTTTTGTGCCTCATTGAAGATGACACTATCGTTAACATCTGGTTACCACCCACAGTCTAACGGGCAAACCGAACGAGTCAACCAGTCATTAAAACAATATTTGCGTCTGTATTCAGCCAAACTCCAGAATGATTGGTCTGAGTTTCTCCCTTTGGCTGAATTTGCTTACAATAACTCTTGTCATTCCTCCACCAAAGAGTCTCCGTTCTTTTCAGTTTTTGGTTTTCACCCCAGAGCCAATTCTTTTTTTCATCATTCTCCAGTCTCCTCGCTAACCTTGACTTCCCATCTCAGAGCAATTTGGAAAAAAGTGCACCTTGCTCTCAGGAAAGCGGCCTTCCGAGAGAAGAAATTTTCTGACAGGCTCCGACGTCCCTGCACTTTTAAGGTGGGAGATAAGGTGTGGTTGTCGACTCGCAACATCAGGCTTCGACAATCCTCGGCTAGACTGGGACCCAAATTTATTGGACCGTTTCTTATTATTAAGAAGGTCAACCCAGTTGCCTTCCGGCTACGTTTACCAAGATCTCTTAAAAGTGGAAATACTTTTCATTGTTCCCTGTTGAAACAATACGTTTCTTCCAGCAGATTTCCTCGGAGGATCTCTCAGGGTAGATCTCCAGTGGATGTACGGGGACAACAGGAATTCTTGGTAGAGAAAGTTCTTGACTCTAAATTGTCCCGGGGTCGGCTTTATTTTTTAGTTCACTGGAAAGGCTATGGTCCGGAGGAAAGGTCTTGGGTCCTGGATAAGGATCTTTATGCCCCTATGCTCAAGATGGCATTTTTTCGAGAATTTCCTCAGAAACCTGGCTTTAGGGGTTCCTTGACCCCTCCTCAAGGGTGGGGTACTGTTAGGCGCCGGGGTCTGCGATGTCCTCGCAGCCCGGCGCCTAGCTACTAGGGACGCCGGGCGGGCTAGCCGCCGGGTCCCTAGCAACGCTGGGACGCCATGCGCGCGTAGCCGCCGGCTCCCTAGCAACGCAGGGACGCCAGGCGTGTTGAGCCGCCCGGACCCTAGCAACGGGGACGCCACGGGCGGACCGCGTTCCCCGTTGCAGGGTCAATCTAATCAATCACACACACACTTGTCTCTGCTCGTGCAGCCTGACAGCTGCACGGCATGTTTGATAATATGGCTTGGAAACATCTGATTGGAGGACTCCTTGTTAAATACTTTCTCAGTGCTTCACACAGACGCCGGTAATAGCTTCCTGCATGCTGCTTTGGTTTGCTGAACGTCTGTTCCAGTCCTGCTGTGTCCGGTCATTCCTGTCTTCAGAGTTCCTGAATCGTGGAGTAGTCATCTCATCCCAAGAAGTCTCTGGTCCTCTATTGTCCACCACGGTCGCCAGAGAATCTCGTGTGGTGTTCGTGAGTTGCGGCTCTGCCGTGTGCTGCGGCTCAGCCCGCTTTATTGTTTTATTCTGTTTTCGGAGCATTTGCGGAGGGTTCCGCTTCCACAAGTCCTCTCCGGAACTCGGCGGTGCCGGGTAGGAGAGTGGACAAATGGGTATTTTGGTTGTCCTTTTCCCTGGTGGTTTTTCCGCACATATTCTAGTTTAAGTTAGCTTGTAGCCCCTGGCCTTGTTGCTGAGTTAGAGGGCCCCTTGTTATCACCCTGTCTCGGATTTCCCTTTGTCTCCCATTAAGACCTGAGGGGGCATCGGAGTTGGGCAGACGTAATCCGCCCTTCAAACGCGGCTGCCATGGGCTCAAGCAACCATAGTCTCGCAAGGGATTTCTGACAGCACGGGCGAGACAACGGAGTTAGGGCGCAAGGGGCTATTTTCCTTTCCCGCTTCCTTTCCCAGCATTACGTTCCAGTGCTCAGGTCCTTGTTATAAAATCTCCTCAGACCAGAGTGCTGGAATCATAACATTATTACCGGCCAAAAAACAAAATTTAAAATTAAACGGGGTTTAATTTTTTCTCATTCAGTTTTTGTGAGAGTTTATCGGCCTCATGAATCCGTCAGGTTTAGGGCCGAATCCCGGTCAGCTCTTAGTAAACCAGATACAAGAACTTACTCAGATGGTTCAGGATCTTTCTCTTCGGGTGAGATCGCAGGAAGATCTTTTGCGAGCCTCCCCGAAGGTAGTCCCTGAACCAAAGATGCATTTGCCCAACCGTTTTTCCGGTGATAGAAAAGATTTTTTTAATTTTAAAGAATCCTGTAAACTTTATTTTCGTTTAAGACCAACATCCTCTGGTAATGAATCTCAGCGGGTTGGGATTATTATTTCTTTACTCCAGGGGGATCCTCAGACCTGGGCATTTGGTTTAAGAGCAGAGGATCCTGCATTGTTATCTGTAGACGCCTTTTTTAAGTTTTTAGGGCTCTTGTATGATGACCCAGATAGAGAGGCGTCCGCTGAGAGTCAGCTGCGCGCTCTCAAACAAAGAAGAAATCCTGCGGAGGTTTATAGTACCGAATTTCGCCGTTGGTCGAACGACTGTGGCTGGAATGACCCTGCCCTGTGCAGTCAGTTTCGCCTCGGTTTATCTGAAGCTATAAAAGACAGCCTCCTCCAGTACCCCGCTCCTGAGACTCTCGATAAACTCATGGAGCTTGCTATTAAGATTGATCGTCGTCTCCGAGAGCGGAGGGCTGAAAGAGGAGCACTTGTAAGGTCTAGGTCTTGTGTATATTCCATTCCAGAGGACGTCGAGGAGCCCATGCAGATGGGTCTCTCCCGGCTGTCTCCTGAAGAAAAAACCAGAAGACAAAATTCCGGTCTTTGTTTATACTGTGGTTGTAAGGGACATTTTGCTCGTAATTGCCCGAACAAGTCGGGAAACGCTTTGACCAAGTGAATTGTGAGGGGGTTCACTTAGGTCTGCAGCTTATCTCCTCAAACAACTCTCTCTTAGTTCCTGTTAAAGTTTCCTTTGGCAGCCTCAGTTCTTTGGTGTCGGCTTTTGTCGACAGTGGAGCTGCAGGAAACTTTATGGATTTAACTTGGGCTAAGGCCTTAGGCATTCCGCAGTTACCATTAGATAGATGTATCACCATGCACGGCTTAGATGGGGGTCCGCTTCTAATGGGATAATTACTCACCATACACCTCCAGTAGTACTTACCGTAGGAGCCTTACATTCCGAAAATATTGAATTTTACCTTACACATTGCCCGGCAGTTCCTGTTGTTCTGGGTCACCCTTGGCTGGCCTTTCATAATCCCACCATTGATTGGCGGTCCGGGGAGATTTCCCAATGGGGTACATTTTGTGCTAAGGAGTGTATTTCGTATCCAGTCAGAGTTGCAGCAATCATTCCAGAGCTCATTCCTGTGGAATACCAAGAGTTTGCCGATGTCTTCTCTAAGGGCAATGCGGACATTCTGCCTCCCCATCGGCCTTATGATTGTACGATTGAGCTAGTTCCAGGTGCCACTTTGCCAAAGGGGAGATTATATGCTTTGTCCGGGCCAGAAGCTACGGCCATGAATAATTATATTCAGGAAAGCCTAAAGAAGGGATTTATTAGACCATCAAAATCTCCTTTAAGTGCAGGTTTTTCTTTGTGGAGAAAAAAGATGGCTCGCTTAGACCCTGCATTGATTTTAGAGCCCTGAACAAGATCTCCGTTAAAAACACCTATCCTTTGCCGTTGATTTCTGTACTTTTTGATCAATCACGTTCTGCTGTGATTTTTTCTAAAATTGACCTTAGATGAGCTTACAACCTCATCCGATTTAAATCTGGGGATGAGTGGAAGACGGCTTTCAGCACTCAGTCGGGTCAATACGAATACCTGGTGATGCCGTTCGGCCTGTCTAACGCTCCGGCAGTTTTTCAAGACCTTATTAACGATGTTCTCCGTGACTTCTTAGGGAAATTTGTAGTCGTTTATTTAGACGACATCTTGATTTTTTCTGAATCAATGGAACAACATGTTACCCAGGTGCGTCTGGTTCTTCAAAAGTTACGTGAGAATCATTTATATGCCAAGCTGGAGAAGTGTGATTTTCACGTCACGGAAGTATCTTTTTTAGGGTACATAATTTCTCCTCAGGGATTTTCCATGGAACCAAAGAAGCTCCAGGCCATCCTTAATTGGGCGCAACCCACTAATTTAAAAGGAATTCAGCGCTTTTTAGGGTTTGCAAATTATTATAGGAGGTTTATTCATTCTTTTTCTGACCTGGTTGCTCCCATAGTAGCTCTGACAAAAAAGGGGCGGATCCTACCAACTGGTCGCATGAAGCCGAATTGTCCTTCCAGGCCTTGAAACAAGCCTTTGTCTCGGCTCCAGTCCTCATCCTAATCCGGAATTGCCTTTTGTTGTGGAGGTTGATGCCTCAGAGGTTGGAGTGGGGGCTGTCCTTTCTCAAGAGGACCCGGAGTCTCTGGAGTTACATCCTTGTGCCTTTATGTCCAGGAAATTCTCCTCCGCTGAATCCAACTATGACGTTGGTAATCGGGAGTTACTGGCGGTGAAATGGGCTTTTGAGGAGTGGAGGCATTGGCTGGAGGGAGCTAAACATACAATTTCGGTTTTTACTGACCATAAGAACCTGCAATATATTGAGTCAGCTAAACGGCTTAATGCTCGGCAGGCAAGTTGGGCATTATTTTTTACTCGTTTCAGGTTTATAATTACTTTCAGGCCTGGTTCCAAGAATACAAAAGCTGATGCCCTGTCACGTAGCTTTCTTCCGGTTCACAATAGCAATCCTGTTGTTACCTCCATACTTCCATCTTCGGTCATCCGGGCAGGCCTTACTCAGGATTTATTTACCCAGTTAAACCAGCTTCAACACCAAGCTCCTAGCCTTACTCCTGCTGGTCGTCTTTATGTCCCTGAATTTTTGAGAGCCACTGTTTTAACTGAATTTCATGACAGCAAGGTCTCAGTGCATCCGGGAATCACTAAGACATTGGAGTTAGTCTCTCGTTCAGTGTGGTGGCCTAGTCTTTCTAAAGACGTTAAGGAATTCGTTCATTCATGTCAGGTTTGTGCACAGCATAAGGTTCCTCGTTCGTTGCCTATCGGGCAACTCATGCCTTTAGCTGTTCCTCTCAGGCCATCGTCTCATATTTCCATGGATTTTGTGGTTGACCTTCCCCTTTCAGCCGGATTCCAAATCATTTGGGTGGTAGTGGACCGTTTTAGTAAAATGGCTCATTTTGTTGCTCTTCCCCGATTGCCTTCTGCTCAAGGGTTGGCAGTTTTGTTCCTCTGCCATGTGTTCAGGCTTCATGGGTTGCCCACTGATATTGTTTCTGACCGGGGTCCACAATTCATCGCACAATTCTGGAAATGTTTTTGTGCCTCATTGAAGATGACACTATCGTTAACATCTGGTTACCACCCACAGTCTAACGGGCAAACCGAACGAGTCAACCAGTCATTAAAACAATATTTGCGTCTGTATTCAGCCAAACTCCAGAATGATTGGTCTGAGTTTCTCCCTTTGGCTGAATTTGCTTACAATAACTCTTGTCATTCCTCCACCAAAGAGTCTCCGTTCTTTTCAGTTTTTGGTTTTCACCCCAGAGCCAATTCTTTTTTTCATCATTCTCCAGTCTCCTCGCTAACCTTGACTTCCCATCTCAGAGCAATTTGGAAAAAAGTGCACCTTGCTCTCAGGAAAGCGGCCTTCCGAGAGAAGAAATTTTCTGACAGGCTCCGACGTCCCTGCACTTTTAAGGTGGGAGATAAGGTGTGGTTGTCGACTCGCAACATCAGGCTTCGACAATCCTCGGCTAGACTGGGACCCAAATTTATTGGACCGTTTCTTATTATTAAGAAGGTCAACCCAGTTGCCTTCCGGCTACGTTTACCAAGATCTCTTAAAATTGGAAATACTTTTCATTGTTCCCTGTTGAAACAATACGTTTCTTCCAGCAGATTTCCTTGGAGGATCTCTCAGGGTAGATCTCCAGTGGATGTACGGGGACAACAGGAATTCTTGGTAGAGAAAGTTCTTGACTCTAAATTGTCCCGGGGTCGGCTTTATTTTTTAGTTCACTGGAAAGGCTATGGTCCGGAGGAAAGGTCTTGGGTCCTGGATAAGGATCTTTATGCCCCTAGGCTCAAGACGGCATTTTTTCGAGAATTTCCTCAGAAACCTGGCTTTAGGGGTTCCTTGACCCCTCCTCAAGGAGGGGTACTGTTAGGCGCCGGGGTCTGCGATGTCCTCGCAGCCCGGCGCCTAGCTACTAGGGACGCCGGGCGGGCTAGCCGCCGGGTCCCTAGCAACGCTGGGACGCCGTGCGCGCGTAGCCGCTAGCTCCCTAGCAACGCAGGGACGCCAGGCGTGCTGAGCCGCCCGGACCCTAGCAACGGGGACGCCACAGGCGGACCGCGTTCCCCGTTGCAGGGTCAATCTAATCAATCACACACACACTTGTCTCTGCTCGTGCAGCCTGGCAGCTGCACGGCATGTTTGATAATATGGCTTGGAAACATCTGATTGGAGGACTCCTTGTTAAATACTTTCTCAGTGCTTCACACAGACGCCGGTAATAGCTTCCTGCATGCTGCTTTGGTTTGCTGAACGTCTGTTCCAGTCCTGCTGTGTCCGGTCATTCCTGTCTTCAGAGTTCCTGAATCGTGGAGTAGTCATCTCATCCCAAGAAGTCTCTGGTCCTCTATTGTCCACCACGGTCGCCAGAGAATCTCGTGTGGTGTTCGTGAGTTGCGGCTCTGCTGTGTGCTGCGGCTCAGCCCGCTTTATTGTTTTATTCTGTTTTCGGAGCATTTGCGGAGGGTTCCGCTTCCACAAGTCCTCTCCGGAACTCGACGGTGCCGGGTAGGAGAGTGGACAAGTGGGTATTTTGGTTGTCCTTTTCCCTGGCGGTTTTTCCGCACATATTCTAGTTTAAGTTAGCTTGTAGCCCCTGGCCTTGTTGCTGAGTTAGAGGGCCCCTTGTTATCACCCTGTCTCGGATTTCCCTTGGTCTCCCATTAAGACCTGCGGGGGCATCGGAGTTGGGCAGACGTAATCCGCCCTTCAAACGCGGCTGCCATGGGCTCAAGCAACCATAGTCTCGCAAGGGATTTCTGACAGCACGGGCGAGACAACGGAGTTAGGGCGCAAGGGGCTATTTTCCATTCCCGCTTCCTTTCCCAGCATTACGTTCCAGTGCTCAGGTCCTTGTTAGAAAATCTCCTCAGACCAGAGTGCTGGAATCATAACATTTAGTATACTTGACGACACAGAGGTAGGTAGAGCAGTGGCCTTCTGTACCGTACTGCTATATAGTATATACTGGTGGTCAGCAAACTGTGCAAAACTGAAATGCACCACAGGTATGGATGGATAGTATACTTGACGACACAGAGGTAGGTAGAGCAGTGGACTACTGTAAAGTACTGCTATATATATATATATAGTTATACTGGTGGTCAGCAAACTGTGCAAAACTGAAATGCACCACAGGTATGGATGGATAGTATACTTGACGACACAGAGGTAGATAGAGCAGTAGCCTTCTGTACCGTACTGCTATATAGTATATACTGGTGGTCAGCAAACTGTGCAAAACTGAAATGCACCACAGGTATGGATGGATAGTATACTTGACGACACAGAGGTAGGTAGAGCAGCGATTACTGTACCATACTGCTATATATATAGTTATACTGGTGGTCAGCAAACTGTGCAAAACTGAAATGCACCACAGGTATGGATGGATAGTATACCTGACGACACAGAGGTAGGTAGAGCAGTGGCCTTCTGTACCGTAGTGCTATATAGTATATACTGGTGGTCAGCAATCTGTGCAAAACTGAAATGCACCACAGGTATGGATGGATAGTATACTTGACGACACAGAGGTAGGTAGAGCAGTGGACTACTGTACCGTACTGCTATATATATATATATAGTTATACTGGTGGTCAGCAAACTGTGCAAAACTGAAATGCACCACAGGTATGGATGGATAGTATACTTGACGACACAGAGGTAGATACTAGAGCAGTGGCCTTCTGTACCGTACTGCTATATAGTATATACTGGTGGTCAGCAATCTGTGCAAAACTGAAATGCACCACAGGTATGGATGGATAGTATACCTGACGACACAGAGGTAGGTAGAGCAGTGGCCTTCTGTACCGTAGTGCTATATAGTATATACTGGTGGTCAGCAATCTGTGCAAAACTGAAATGCACCACAGGTATGGATGGATAGTATACTTGACGACACAGAGGTAGGTAGAGCAGTGGACTACTGTACCGTACTGCTATATATATATATATAGTTATACTGGTGGTCAGCAAACTGTGCAAAACTGAAATGCACCACAGGTATGGATGGATAGTATACTTGACGACACAGAGGTAGATACTAGAGCAGTGGCCTTCTGTACCGTACTGCTATATAGTATATACTGGTGGTCAGCAATCTGTGCAAAACTGAAATGCACCACAGGTATGGATGGATAGTATACTTGACGACACAGAGGTAGGTAGAGCAGTGGCCTTCTGTACCGTACTGCTATATAGTATATACTGGTGGTCAGCAAACTGTGCAAAACTGAAATGCACCACAGGCATGGATGGATAGTATACTTGACGACACAGAGGTAGGTAGAGCAGCGATTACTGTACCATACTGCTATATATATAGTTATACTGGTGGTCAGCAAACTGTGCAAAACTGAAATGCACCACAGGTATGGATGGATAGTATACTTGACGACACAGAGGTAGGTAGAGCAGTGGACTACTGTACCGTACTGCTATATATATAGTTATACTGGTGGTCAGCAAACTGTGCAAAACTGAAATGCACCACAGGTATGGATGGATAGTATACTTGACGACACAGAGGTAGGTAGAGCAGTGGCCTTCTGTACCGTACTGCTATATAGTATATACTGGTGGTCAGCAATCTGTGCAAAACTGAAATGCACCACAGGTATGGATGGATAGTATACTTGACGACACAGAGGTAGGTAGAGCAGTGGACTACTGTACCGTACTGCTATATATATATATAGTTATACTGGTGGTCAGCAAACTGTGCAAAACTGAAATGCACCACAGGTATGGATGGATAGTATACTTGACGACACAGAGGTAGATAGAGCAGTGGCCTTCTGTACCGTACTGCTATATAGTATATACTGGTGGTCAGCAATCTGTGCAAAACTGAAATGCACCACAGGTATGGATGGATAGTATACTTGACGACACAGAGTTAGGTAGAGCAGTGGCCTTCTGTACCGTACTGCTATATAGTATATACTGGTGGTCAGCAAACTGTGCAAAACTGAAATGCACCACAGGCATGGATGGATAGTATACTTGACGACACAGAGGTAGGTAGAACAGTGGACTACTGTACCGTACTGCTATATATATAGTTATACTGGTGGTCAGCAAAATTCTGCATTGTCCTCCTACTAGTATATATATACTACAATCCAGCATAGATATGGAGCGTTTTTCAGGCAGAGAACGTATAACACTGGTGGTCACTGGCCACTGGTCAGCAAAACTCTGCACTGTACTCCTACTATACAATACTGCTGGTCCCCAGTCCCCACAATAAAGCAATTAGCACACTGAGCACAGATATTTGCAGCACACTGAGCACAGTCAGATATGGAGCGTTTTTCAGGCAGAGAACGTAGATATTTGCACTTGCAGCACACTGAGCACAGATATTTGCAGCACACTGAGCACAGATATTTGCAGCACAATTTGCAGCCCACTGAACATAGAAACTGAGAGGACGCCAGCCACGTCCTCTCACGATCATCTCCAATGCACGAGTGAAAAATGGCGGCGACGCGCGGCTCCTTATATAGAATACGAATCTCGCGAGAATCCGACCGCGGGATGATGACGTTTGGGCGCGCTCGGGTTAACCGAGCAAGGCGGGAAGATCCGAGGCTGCCTCGGAACCGTGTAAAATGGGTGAAGTTCGGGCAGGTTCGGATCCCGAGGATCCGAACCCGCTCATCATTTTCATAAATGTTTTCCAACATCCAATACAGCATCAATTTTTCTCTTTCTCTACCTGTCACTAGTAATGTCAAAAAATAGGATTATACCAACAGTATCAAAGAGGAATTACTTAAAAATATAGGCGCTAATCATGAGTCATATACAGTGGTGCAAGTAGAAAAACTGTCTTACAGGTACTGTGTACAAAGAAACGGGTGTGGCCAAATGCCACATAGGGCGTGGCCAATGAAATCTGCATTGAATAATAGGCCAAAATACCTGCTACAGTGTGTGTAAACCTTGTCAAGAACTACAGGAAGCGTTTGACCTCTGTAATTGCCAACCGAGGTTATATTACAAACTTTTTGATTGTCCAAATATTTATTTTCCAAGAGTATACTAGTGATGAGCGCCTGAAACTTTTCGGGTTTTGTGTTTTGGTTTTGGGTTCGGTTCCGCGGCCGTGTTTTGGGTTCGACCGCGTTTTGGCAAAACCTCACCGAATTTTTTTTGTCGGATTCGGGTGTGTTTTGGATTCGGGTATTTTTTTCAAAAAACACTAAAAAACAGCTTAAATCATAGAATTTGGGGGTCATTTTGATCCCAAAGTATTATTAACCTCAAAAAACATAATTTACACTCATTTTCAGCCTATTCTGAACACATCACACCTCACAATATTATTTTTAGTCCTAAAATTTGCACCGAGGTCGCTGTGTGAGTAAGATAAGCGACCCTAGTGGCCGACACAAACACCGTGCCCATCTAGGAGTGGCACTGCAGTGTCACGCAGGATGTCCCTTCCAAAAAACCCTCCCCAAACAGCACATGACGCAAAGAAAAAAAGAGGCGCAATGAGGTAGCTGTGTGAGTAAGATTAGCGACCCTAGTGGCCGACACAAACACCGGGCCCATCTAGGAGTGGCACTGCAGTGTCACGCAGGATGTCCCTTCCAAAAAACCCTCCCCAAACAGCACATGACGCAAAGAAAAAAAGAGGCGCAATGAGGTAGCTGACTGTGTGAGAAAGATAAGCGACCTCACAATATTATTTTTAGTCCTAAAATTTGCACCGAGGTCGCTGTGTGAGTAAGATAAGCGACCCTAGTGGCCGACACAAACACCGTGCCCATCTAGGAGTGGCACTGCAGTGTCACGCAGGATGTCCCTTCCAAAAAACCCTCCCCAAACAGCACATGACGCAAAGAAAAAAAGAGGCGCAATGAGGTAGCTGTGTGAGTAAGATTAGCGACCCTAGTGGCCGACACAAACACCGGGCCCATCTAGGAGTGGCACTGCAGTGTCACGCAGGATGTCCCTTCCAAAAAACCCTCCCCAAACAGCACATGACGCAAAGAAAAAAAGAGGCGCAATGAGGTAGCTGACTGTGTGAGAAAGATAAGCGACCCTAGTGGCCGACACAAACACCGGGCCCATCTAGGAGTGGCACTGCAGTGTCACGCAGGAAGGCCCTTCCAAAAAACCCTCCCCAAACAGCACATGACGCAAAGAAAAAAAGAGGCGCAATGAGGTAGCTGACTGTGTGAGAAAGATAAGCGACCCTAGTGGCCGACACAAACACCGGGCCCATCTAGGAGTGGCACTGCAGTGTCACGCAGGATGTCCCTTCCAAAAAACCCTCCCCAAACAGCACATGACGCAAAGAAAAAAAGAGGCGCAATGAGGTAGCTGACTGTGTGAGAAAGATAAGCGACCCTAGTGGCCGACACAAACACCGGGCCCATCTAGGAGTGGCACTGCAGTGTCACGCAGGATGGCCCTTCCAAAAAACCCTCCCCAAACAGCACATGACGCAAAGAAAAAAAGAGGCGCAATGAGGTAGCTGACTGTGTGAGAAAGATAAGCGACCCTAGTGGCCGACACAAACACCGGGCCCATCTAGGAGTGGCACTGCAGTGTCACGCAGGATGTCCCTTCCAAAAAACCCTCCCCAAACAGCACATGACGCAAAGAAAAAAAGAGGCGCAATGAGGTAGCTGACTGTGTGAGAAAGATAAGCGACCCTAGTGGCCGACACAAACACCGGGCCCATCTAGGAGTGGCACTGCAGTGTCACGCAGGATGGCCCTTCCAAAAAACCCTCCCCAAACAGCACATGACGCAAAGAAAAAAAGAGGCGCAATGAGGTAGCTGACTGTGTGAGAAAGATAAGCGACCCTAGTGGCCGACACAAACACCGGGCCCATCTAGGAGTGGCACTGCAGTGTCACGCAGGATGGCCCTTCCAAAAAACCCTCCCCAAACAGCACATGACGCAAAGAAAAAGAAAAGAAAAAAGAGGTGCAAGATGGAATTGTCCTTGGGCCCTCCCACCCACCCTTATGTTGTATAAACAGGACATGCACACTTTAACCAACCCATCATTTCAGTGACAGGGTCTGCCACACGACTGTGACTGAAATGACGGGTTGGTTTGGACCCCCACCAAAAAAGAAGCAATTAATCTCTCCTTGCACAAACTGGCTCTACAGAGGCAAGATGTCCACTTCATCATCATCCTCCGATATATCACCGTGTACATCCCCCTCCTCACAGATTATCAATTCGTCCCCACTGGAATCCACCATGTCAGCTCCCTGTGTACTTTGTGGAGGCAATTGCTGCTGGTCAATGTCTCCGCGGAGGAATTGATTATAATTCATTTTAATGAACATCATCTTCTCCACATTTTCTGGATGTAACCTCGTACGCCGATTGCTGACAAGGTGAGCGGCGGCACTAAACACTCTTTCGGAGTACACACTTGTGGGAGGGCAACTTAGGTAGAATAAAGCCAGTTTGTGCAAGGGCCTCCAAATTGCCTCTTTTTCCTGCCAGTATAAGTACGGACTGTGTGACGTGCCTACTTGGATGCGGTCACTCATATAATCCTCCACCATTCTATCAATGGTGAGAGAATCATATGCAGTGACAGTAGACGACATGTCCGTAATGGTTGTCAGGTCCTTCAGTCCGGACCAGATGTCAGCATCAGCAGTCGCTCCAGACTGCCCTGCATCACCGCCAGCGGGTGGGCTCGGAATTCTGAGCCTTTTCCTCGCACCCCCAGTTGCGGGAGAATGTGAAGGAGGAGATGTTGACAGGTCGTGTTCCGCTTGACTTGACAATTTTCTCACCAGCAGGTCTTTGAAACCCAGCAGACTTGTGTGCGCCGGAAAGAGAGATCCAAGGTAGGTTTTAAATCTAGGATCGAGCACGGTGGCCAAAATGTAGTGCTCTGATTTCAACAGATTGACCACCCGTGAATCCTTGTTAAGCGAATTAAGGGCTCCATCCACAAGTCCCACATGCCTAGCGGAATCGCTCTGTCTTAGCTCCTCCTTCAATGTCTCCAGCTTCTTCTGCAAAAGCCTGATGAGGGGAATGACCTGACTCAGGCTGGCAGTGTCTGAACTGAC
Source organism: Pseudophryne corroboree (assembly GCF_028390025.1). Lineage (NCBI taxonomy): Eukaryota > Metazoa > Chordata > Amphibia > Anura > Myobatrachidae > Pseudophryne > Pseudophryne corroboree. Next base: position 215,776,496 of record NC_086448.1, read on the forward strand.
TTCACGTGTGGCAAGTTCAAAAGGTTGCAGAACCTTGCACAACGTTGAAATCATTCTCCACTGCGCTTGAGACAGGTGCATTCCACCTCCTATATCGTGGTCAGTTGTATAGGCTTGAATGGCCTTTTGCTGCTCCTCCAACCTCTGAAGCATATAGAGGGTTGAATTCCACCTCGTTACCACCTCCTGCTTCAGATGATGGCAGGGCAGGTTCAGGCGTTTTTGGTGGTGCTCCAGTCTTCTGTACGTGCTGCCTGTACGCCGAAAGTGTCCCGCAATTTTTCTGGCCACCGCCAGCATCTCTTGCACGCCCCTGTCGTTTTTTAAAAAATTCTGCACCACCAAATTCAAGGTATGTGCAAAACATGGGACGTGCTGGAATTTGCCCAGATGTAATGCACGCACAATATTGCTGGCGTTGTCCGATGCCACAAATCCACAGGAGAGTCCAATTGGGGTAAGCCATTCCGCGATGATCTTCCTCAGTTGCCGTAAGAGGTTTTCAGCTGTGTGCGTATTCTGGAAACCGGTGATACAAAGCGTAGCCTGCCTAGGAACGAGTTGGCGTTTGCGAGATGCTGCTACTGGTGCCGCCGCTGCTGTTCTTGCGGCGGGAGTCCATACATCTACCCAGTGGGCTGTCACAGTCATATAGTCCTGACCCTGCCCTGCTCCACTTGTCCACATGTCCGTGGTTAAGTGGACATTGGGTACAGCTGCATTTTTTAGGACACTGGTGACTCTTTTTCTGAGGTCTGTGTACATTTTCGGTATCGCAACCCTAGAGAAATGGAACCTAGATGGTATTTGGTACCGGGGACACAGTACCTCCAACAAGTCTCTAGTTGGCTCTGCAGTAATGATGGATACCGGAACCACGTTTCTCACCACCCAGGATGTCAAGGCCTCAGTTATCCGCTTTGCAGTAGGATGACTGCTGTGATATTTAATCTTCCTCGCAAATGACTGTTGGACAGTCAATTGCTTGGTGGAAGTAGTAAAAGTGGTCTTACGACTTCCCCTCTGGGATGACCATCGACTCCCAGCAGCAACAACAGCAGCGCCAGCAGCAGTAGGCGTTACACGCAAGGATGCATCGGAGGAATCCCAGGCAGGAGAGTACTCGTCAGAATTGCCAGTGACATGGCCTGCAGGACTATTGGCATTCCTGGGGAAGGAGGAAATTGACACTGAGGGAGTTGGTGGGGTGGTTTGCGTGAGCTTGGTTACAAGAGGAAGGGATTTACTGGTCAGTGGAGTGCTTCCGCTGTCACCCAAAGTTTTTGAACTTGTCACTGACTTATTATGAATGCGCTGCAGGTGACGTATAAGGGAGGATGTTCCGAGGTGGTTAACGTCCTTACCCCTACTTATTACAGCTTGACAAAGGGAACACACGGCTTGACACCTGTTGTCCGCATTTCTGGTGAAATACCTCCACACCGAAGAGCTGATTTTTTTGGTATTTTCACCTGGCATGTCAACGGCCATATTCCTCCCACGGACAACAGGTGTCTCCCCGGGTGCCTGACTTAAACAAACCACCTCACCATCAGAATCCTCCTGGTCAATTTCCTCCCCAGCGCCAGCAACACCCATATCCTCCTCATCCTGGTGGACTTCAACACTGACATCTTCAATCTCACTATCAGGAACTGGACTGCGGGTGCTCCTTCCAGCACTTGCAGGGGGCGTGCAAATGGTGGAAGGCGCATGCTCTTCACGTCCAGTGTTGGGAAGGTCAGGCATCGCAACCGACACAATTGGACTCTCCTTGTGGATTTGGGATTTCGAAGAACGCACAGTTCTTTGCTGTGCTTTTGCCAGCTTGAGTCGTTTCATTTTTCTAGCGAGAGGCTGAGTGCTTCCATCCTCATGTGAAGCTGAACCACTAGCCATGAACATAGGCCAGGGCCTCAGCCGTTCCTTGCCACTCCGTGTGGTAAATGGCATATTGGCAAGTTTACGCTTCTCCTCCGACAATTTTATTTTAGGTTTTGGAGTCCTTTTTTTTCTGATATTTGGTGTTTTGGATTTGACATGCTCTGTACTATGACATTGGGCATCGGCCTTGGCAGACGACGTTGCTGGCATTTCATCGTCTCGGCCATGACTAGTGGCAGCAGCTTCAGCACGAGGTGGAAGTGGATCTTGATCTTTCCCTAATTTTGGAACCTCAACTTTTTTGTTCTCCATATTTTATAGGCAGAACTAAAAGGCACCTCAGGTAAACAATGGAGATGGATGGATTGGATACTAGTATACAATTATGGACGGACTGCCACGGTTAGGTGGTATAAAAAAACCACGGTTAGGTGGTATATAATACAATTATGGATGGACGGACTGCCTGCCGAGTGCCGACACAGAGGTAGCCACAGCCGTGAACTACCGCACTGTACACTGGTTGATAAAGAGATAGTAGTATACTCGTAACAACTAGTATGACGACGGTATAAAGAATGAAAAAAAAACCACGGTTAGGTGGTATATAATACAATTATGGTTGGACGGACTGCCTGCCGAGTGCCGACACAGAGGTAGCCACAGCCGTGAACTACCGCACTGTACACTGGTTGATAAAGAGATAGTAGTATACTCGTAACAACTAGTATGACGACGGTATAAAGAACGAAAAAAAAACCACGGTTAGGTGGTATATATTATAATACAATTATGGATGGACGGACTGCCTGCCGAGTTCCGACACAGAGGTAGCCACAGCCGTGAACTACCGCACTGTACACTGGTTGATAAAGAGATAGTAGTATACTCGTAACAACTAGTATGACGACGGTATAAAGAACGGAAAAAAAACCACGGTTAGGTGGTATATATTATAATACAATTATGGATGGACGGACTGCCTGCCGAGTGCCGACACAGAGGTAGCCACAGCCGTGAACTACCGCACTGTACACTGGTTGATAAAGAGATAGTAGTATACTCGTAACAACTAGTATGACGACGGTATAAAGAATGAAAAAAAAACCACGGTTAGGTGGTATATAATACAATTATGGTTGGACGGACTGCCTGCCGAGTGCCGACACAGAGGTAGCCACAGCCGTGAACTACCGCACTGTACACTGGTTGATAAAGAGATAGTAGTATACTCGTAACAACTAGTATGACGACGGTATAAAGACTGAAAAAAAAACCACGGTTAGGTGGTATATATTATAATACAATTATGGATGGACGGACTGCCTGCCGAGTGCCGACACAGAGGTAGCCACAGCCGTGAACTACCGCACTGTACACTGGTTGATAAAGAGATAGTAGTATACTCGTAACAACTAGTATGACGACGGTATAAAGAATGAAAAAAAAACCACGGTTAGGTGGTATATAATACAATTATGGTTGGACGGACTGCCTGCCGAGTGCCGACACAGAGGTAGCCACAGCCGTGAACTACCGCACTGTACACTGGTTGATAAAGAGATAGTAGTATACTCGTAACAACTAGTATGACGACGGTATAAAGAACGAAAAAAAACCCACGGTTAGGTGGTATATATTATAATACAATTATGGATGGACGGACTGCCTGCCGAGTTCCGACACAGAGGTAGCCACAGCCGTGAACTACCGCACTGTACACTGGTTGATAAAGAGATAGTAGTATACTCGTAACAACTAGTATGACGACGGTATAAAGAACGAAAAAAAAACCACGGTTAGGTTAGAGATGAGCGGGTTCGGTTCCTCGGAATCCGAACCCGCCCAAACTTCATGTTTTTTTTCACGGGTCCGAGCGACTCGGATCTTCCCGCCTTGCTCGGTTAACCCGAGCGCGCCCGAACGTCATCATGACGCTGTCGGATTCTCGCGAGGCTCGGATTCTATCGCGAGACTCGGATTCTATATAAGGAGCCGCGCGTCGCCGCCATTTTCACTCGTGCATTGAGATTGATAGGGAGAGGACGTGTCTGGCGTCCTCTCCATTAGAATAGAGATAGATTAGATAGAGAGAGAGAGATTGTGCAGAGTCGCAGACAGAGTTAGTTTACCACAGTCAGTGACCAGTGCAGTTGCTAGTTAACTTTTATTTAATATAATATATCCGTTCACTTCTCTCTGCTATATCCGTTCTCTGCCTGAAAAAAAAAACGATACACAGCACAGTCAGTCACACAGTGTGACTCAGTCTGTGTGCACTCAGCTCAGCCCAGTGTGCTGCACAGTCATCAATGTATAAATTAAAAGCTTATAATTAATTGTGGGGGAGACTGGGGAGCACTGCAGGTTGTTAGCAGGAGCCAGGAGTACAATTATATTAATTAACAGTGCACACTTTTGCTGCAGGAGTGGTGACCAGTGCCTGACCACCAGTATAGTATTGTTGTATACTACTAATATCTCTTTAAATATCAACCAGTCTATATTAGCAGCAGACACAGTACAGTGCGGTAGTTCACGGCTGTGGCTACCTCTGTGTCGGCACACGGCAGGCAGTCCGTCCGACCAGAATTGTATTATTTATTATTATATACCTACCACCTAACCGTGGTTTTTTTTTCATTCTTTATACCGTCATAGTGTCATCCTAATTGTTACGAGTATACTACTATCTCTTTATCAACCAGTGTACAGTGCGGTAGTTCACGGCTGTGGCTACCTCTGTGTCGGCACACGGCAGGCAGTCCGTCCGACCAGAATTGTATTATTTATTATTTTATACCTACCACCTAACCGTGGTTTTTTTTTTCATTCTTTATACCGTCATAGTGTCATCCTAATTGTTACGAGTATACTACTATCTCTTTATCAACCAGTGTACAGTGCGGTAGTTCACGGCTGTGGCTACCTCTGTGTCGGCACACGGCAGGCAGTCCGTCCGACCAGAATTGTATTATTTATTATTATATACCTACCACCTAACCGTGGTTTTTTTTTTCATTCTTTATACCGTCATAGTGTCATCCTAATTGTTACGAGTATACTACTATCTCTTTATCAACCAGTGTACAGTGCGGTAGTTCACGGCTGTGGCTACCTCTGTGTCGGCACACGGCAGGCAGTCCGTCCGACCAGAATTGTATTATTTATTATTATATACCTACCACCTAACCGTGGTTTTTTTTTCATTCTTTATACCGTCATAGTGTCATCCTAATTGTTACGAGTATACTACTATCTCTTTATCAACCAGTGTACAGTGCGGTAGTTCACGGCTGTGGCTACCTCTGTGTCGGCACACGGCAGGCAGTCCGTCCGACCAGAATTGTATTATTTATTATTATATACCTACCACCTAACCGTGGTTTTTTTTTCATTCTTTATACCGTCATAGTGTCATCCTAATTGTTACGAGTATACTACTATCTCTTTATCAACCAGTGTACAGTGCGGTAGTTCACGGCTGTGGCTACCTCTGTGTCGGCACACGGCAGGCAGTCCGTCCGACCAGAATTGTATTATTTATTATTATATACCTACCACCTAACCGTGGTTTTTTTTTTCATTCTTTATACCGTCATAGTGTCATCCTAATTGTTACGAGTATACTACTATCTCTTTATCAACCAGTGTACAGTGCGGTAGTTCACGGCTGTGGCTACCTCTGTGTCGGCACACGGCAGGCAGTCCGTCCGACCAGAATTGTATTATTTATTATTATATACCTACCACCTAACCGTGGTTTTTTTTTTCATTCTTTATACCGTCATAGTGTCATCCTAATTGTTACGAGTATACTACTATCTCTTTATCAACCAGTGTACAGTGCGGTAGTTCACGGCTGTGGCTACCTCTGTGTCGGCACACGGCAGGCAGTCCGTCCGACCAGAATTGTATTATTTATTATTATATACCTACCACCTAACCGTGGTTTTTTTTTTCATTCTTTATACCGTCATAGTGTCATCCTAATTGTTACGAGTATACTACTATCTCTTTATCAACCAGTGTACAGTGCGGTAGTTCACGGCTGTGGCTACCTCTGTGTCGGCACACGGCAGGCAGTCCGTCCGACCAGAATTGTATTATTTATTATTATATACCTACCACCTAACCGTGGTTTTTTTTTCATTCTTTATACCGTCATAGTGTCATCCTAATTGTTACGAGTATACTACTATCTCTTTATCAACCAGTGTACAGTGCGGTAGTTCACGGCTGTGGCTACCTCTGTGTCGGCAGTCGGCAGGCAGTCCGTCCATCCATAATTGTATTATTATTATAATATATACCACCTAACCGTGGTTTTTTTTTCATTCTTTATACCGTCGTCATAGTGTCATACTAGTTGTTACGAGTATACTACTATCTCTTTATCAACCAGTGTACAGTGCGGTAGTTCACGGCTGTGGCTACCTCTGTGTCGGCAGTCGGCAGGCAGTCCGTCCATCCATAATTGTATTATTATTATAATATATACCACCTAACCGTGGTTTTTTTTTCATTCTTTATACCGTCGTCATAGTGTCATACTAGTTGTTACGAGTATACTACTATCTCTTTATCAACCAGTGTACAGTGCGGTAGTTCACGGCTGTGGCTACCTCTGTGTCGGCAGTCGGCAGGCAGTCCGTCCATCCATAATTGTATTATTATTATAATATATACCACCTAACCGTGGTTTTTTTATACCACCTAACCGTGGCAGTCCGTCCATAATTGTATACTAGTATCCAATCCATCCATCTCCATTGTTTACCTGAGGTGCCTTTTAGTTCTGCCTATAAAATATGGAGAACAAAAAAGTTGAGGTTCCAAAATTAGGGAAAGATCAAGATCCACTTCCACCTCGTGCTGAAGCTGCTGCCACTAGTCATGGCCGAGACGATGAAATGCCAGCAACGTCGTCTGCCAAGGCCGATGCCCAATGTCATAGTACAGAGCATGTCAAATCCAAAACACCAAATATCAGAAAAAAAAGGACTCCAAAACCTAAAATAAAATTGTCGGAGGAGAAGCGTAAACTTGCCAATATGCCATTTACCACACGGAGTGGCAAGGAACGGCTGAGGCCCTGGCCTATGTTCATGGCTAGTGGTTCAGCTTCACATGAGGATGGAAGCACTCAGCCTCTCGCTAGAAAACTGAAAAGACTCAAGCTGGCAAAAGCACCGCAAAGAACTGTGCGTTCTTTGAAATCCCAAATCCACAAGGAGAGTCCAATTGTGTCGTTTGCGATGCCTGACCTTCCCAACACTGGACGTGAAGAGCATGCGCCTTCCACTATTTGCATGCCCCCTGCAAGTGCTGGAAGGAGCACCCGCAGTCCAGTTCCTGATAGTCAGATTGAAGATGTCAGTGTTGAAGTACACCAGGATGAGGAGGATATGGGTGTTGCTGGCGCTGGGGAGGAAATTGACCAGGAGGATTCTGATGGTGAGGTGGTTTGTTTAAGTCAGGCACCCGGGGAGACACCTGTTGTCCGTGGGAGGAATATGGCCGTTGACATGCCAGGTGAAAATACCAAAAAAATCAGCTCTTCGGTGTGGAGGTATTTCACCAGAAATGCGGACAACAGGTGTCAAGCCGTGTGTTCCCTTTGTCAAGCTGTAATAAGTAGGGGTAAGGACGTTAACCACCTCGGAACATCCTCCCTTATACGTCACCTGCAGCGCATTCATAATAAGTCAGTGACAAGTTCAAAAACTTTGGGTGACAGCGGAAGCAGTCCACTGACCAGTAAATCCCTTCCTCTTGTAACCAAGCTCACGCAAACCACCCCACCAACTCCCTCAGTGTCAATTTCCTCCTTCCCCAGGAATGCCAATAGTCCTGCAGGCCATGTCACTGGCAAGTCTGACGAGTCCTTTCCTGCCTGGGATTCCTCCGATGCATCCTTGCGTGTAACGCCTACTGCTGCTGGCGCTGCTGTTGTTGCCGCTGGGAGTCGATGGTCATCCCAGAGGGGAAGTCGTAAGCCCACTTGTACTACTTCCAGTAAGCAATTGACTGTTCAACAGTCCTTTGCGAGGAAGATGAAATATCACAGCAGTCATCCTACTGCAAAGCGGATAACTGAGTCCTTGACAACTATGTTGGTGTTAGACGTGCGTCCGGTATCCGCCGTTAGTTCACAGGGAACTAGACAATTTATTGAGGCAGTGTGCCCCCGTTACCAAATACCATCTAGGTTCCACTTCTCTAGGCAGGCGATACCGAGAATGTACACGGACGTCAGAAAAAGACTCACCAGTGTCCTAAAAAATGCAGTTGTACCCAATGTCCACTTAACCACGGACATGTGGACAAGTGGAGCAGGGCAGGGTCAGGACTATATGACTGTGACAGCCCACTGGGTAGATGTATGGACTCCCACCGCAAGAACAGCAGCGGCGGCACCAGTAGCAGCATCTCGCAAACGCCAACTCTTTCCTAGGCAGGCTACGCTTTGTATCACCGCTTTCCAGAATACGCACACAGCTGAAAACCTCTTACGGCAACTGAGGAAGATCATCGCGGAATGGCTTACCCCAATTGGACTCTCCTGTGGATTTGTGGCATCGGACAACGCCAGCAATATTGTGTGTGCATTAAATATGGGCAAATTCCAGCACGTCCCATGTTTTGCACATACCTTGAATTTGTTGGTGCAGAATTTTTTAAAAAACGACAGGGGCGTGCAAGAGATGCTGTCGGTGGCCAGAAAAATTGCGGGACACTTTCGGCGTACAGGCACCACGTACAGAAGACTGGAGCACCACCAAAAACTACTGAACCTGCCCTGCCATCATCTGAAGCAAGAAGTGGTAACGAGGTGGAATTCAACCCTCTATATGCTTCAGAGGTTGGAGGAGCAGCAAAAGGCCATTCAAGCCTATACAATTGAGCACGATATAGGAGATGGAATGCACCTGTCTCAAGTGCAGTGGAGAATGATTTCAACGTTGTGCAAGGTTCTGATGCCCTTTGAACTTGCCACACGTGAAGTCAGTTCAGACACTGCCAGCCTGAGTCAGGTCATTCCCCTCATCAGGCTTTTGCAGAAGAAGCTGGAGGCATTGAAGAAGGAGCTAACACGGAGCGATTCCGCTAGGCATGTGGGACTTGTGGATGCAGCCCTTAATTCGCTTAACAAGGATTCACGGGTGGTCAATCTGTTGAAATCAGAGCACTACATTTTGGCCACCGTGCTCGATCCTAGATTTAAAGCCTACCTTGGATCTCTCTTTCCGGCAGACACAGGTCTGCTGGGGTTGAAAGACCTGCTGGTGACAAAATTGTCAAGTCAAGCGGAACGCGACCTGTCAACATCTCCTCCTTCACATTCTCCCGCAACTGGGGGTGCGAGGAAAAGGCTCAGAATTCCGAGCCCACCCGCTGGCGGTGATGCAGGGCAGTCTGGAGCGACTGCTGATGCTGACATCTGGTCCGGACTGAAGGACCTGACAACGATTACGGACATGTCGTCTACTGTCACTGCATATGATTCTCTCAACATTGATAGAATGGTGGAGGATTATATGAGTGACCGCATCCAAGTAGGCACGTCACACAGTCCGTACTTATACTGGCAGGAAAAAGAGGCAATTTGGAGGCCCTTGCACAAACTGGCTTTATTCTACCTAAGTTGCCCTCCCACAAGTGTGTACTCCGAAAGAGTGTTTAGTGCCGCCGCTCACCTTGTCAGCAATCGGCGTACGAGGTTACATCCAGAAAATGTGGAGAAGATGATGTTCATTAAAATGAATTATAATCAATTCCTCCGCGGAGACATTGACCAGCAGCAATTGCCTCCACAAAGTACACAGGGAGCTGAGATGGTGGATTCCAGTGGGGACGAATTGATAATCTGTGAGGAGGGGGATGTACACGGTGATATATCGGAGGGTGAAGATGAGGTGGACATCTTGCCTCTGTAGAGCCAGTTTGTGCAAGGAGAGATTAATTGCTTCTTTTTTGGGGGGGGTCCAAACCAACCCGTCATATCAGTCACAGTCGTGTGGCAGACCCTGTCACTGAAATGATGGGTTGGTTAAAGTGTGCATGTCCTGTTTTGTTTATACAACATAAGGGTGGGTGGGAGGGCCCAAGGATAATTCCATCTTGCACCTCTTTTTTCTTTTCTTTTTCTTTGCATCATGTGCTGATTGGGGAGGGTTTTTTGGAAGGGACATCCTGCGTGACACTGCAGTGCCACTCCTAGATGGGCCCGGTGTTTGTGTCGGCCACTAGGGTCGCTAATCTTACTCACACAGTCAGCTACCTCATTGCGCCTCTTTTTTTCTTTGCGTCATGTGCTGTTTGGGGAGGGTTTTTTGGAAGGGACATCCTGCGTGACACTGCAGTGCCACTCCTAGATGTGCCCGGTGTTTGTGTCGGCCACTAGGGTCGCTAATCTTACTCACACAGTCAGCTACCTCATTGCGCCTCTTTTTTTCTTTGCGTCATGTGCTGTTTGGGGAGGGTTTTTTGGAAGGGCCATCCTGCGTGACACTGCAGTGCCACTCCTAGATGGGCCCGGTGTTTGTGTCGGCCACTAGGGTCGCTTATCTTACTCACACAGCGACCTCGGTGCAAATTTTAGGACTAAAAATAATATTGTGAGGTGTGATGTGTTCAGAATAGGCTGAAAATGAGTGTAAATTATGTTTTTTGAGGTTAATAATACTTTGGGATCAAAATTACCCCCAAATTCTATGATTTAAGCTGTTTTTTAGGGTTTTTTGAAAAAAACACCCGAATCCAAAACACACCCGAATCCGACAAAAAAAATTCGGTGAGGTTTTGCCAAAACGCGGTCGAACCCAAAACACGGCCGCGGAACCGAACCCAAAACCAAAACACAAAACCCGAAAAATTTCCGGCGCTCATCTCTAGGTTAGGTGGTATATATTATAATACAATTATGGATGGACGGACTGCCTGCCGAGTTCCGACACAGAGGTAGCCACAGCCGTGAACTACCGCACTGTACACTGGTTGATAAAGAGATAGTAGTATACTCGTAACAACTAGTATGACTATGACGACGGTATAAAGAAAGAAAAAAAAAACCACGGTTAGGTGGTATATAATACAATTATGGATGGACGGACTGCCTGCCGAGTGCCGACACAGAGGTAGCCACAGCCGTGAACTACCGCACTGTACTGTGTCTGCTGCTAATATAGACTGGTTGATAAAGAGATAGTATACAATACTACTAATATACTGGTGGTCAGGCACTGGTCACCACTAGTCACACTGGCAGTGGCACTCCTGCAGCAAAAGTGTGCACTGTTTAATTTTAATATAATATTATTTATCATGTACTCCTGGCTCCTGCTATAACAACCTGCAGTGCTCCCCAGTCTCCCCCACAATTATAAGCTTTATATACAATACATTGATGTGCAGCACACTGGGCTGAGCAGTGCACACAGACTGAGTCACTGTGTGACTGTGTATCGTTTTTTTCAGGCAGAGAACGGATATATTAAATAAAACAAACAACTGCACTGTCTCTGGTGGTCACTGGTCACTGTGGTCGTCAGTCACTAAACTCTGTCTGCACTCTCTTCTAATCTACAGTATCACAGCAATCTCTCTCTCTCTCTCTCTTCTAAATCTAATCTAAATGGAGAGGACGCCAGCCACGTCCTCTCCCTATCAATCTCAATGCACGTGTGAAAATGGCGGCGACGCGCGGCTCCTTATATAGAATCCGAGTCTCGCGAGAATCCGACAGCGTCATGATGACGTTCGGGCGCGCTCGGGTTAACCGAGCAAGGCGGGAAGATCCGAGTCGCTCGGACCCGTGAAAAAAAAAGTGAAGTTCGTGCGGGTTCGGATTCAAAGAAACCGAACCCGCTCATCTCTAGAGTATACAAATAAATTGTTTAAAAATCATACAATGTGATTTCCTGTTTTTTTCCCCCCTGATTCTGTCTCTCACAGTTGAAGTGTACCTATGAAGGAAATTACAGACCTTTCTTTTTAAGTGGGACAACTTGCACAATCGGTGGCTGTCCAAATACTTTTTTTCCCCACTGTATGCCCCCAGTGCCAGATACACATGTCCCCGCATTGCCACATATGGCCACAGTGCTAGATACACATGTCCCCCGCCGCTGTGCTAGATATGCCCCCAGTGCCAGATATGCCCCAGTGCCAGATACACATGTTCCCCCAGTGCCAGATATGCCCCCAGTGCCAGATACACATGTTCCCCCCAGTGCCAGATATGCCCCCAGTGCCAGATACACATGTCCCTCTAGTGCCAGATATGCCCTCAGTGTCAGATATGCCCCAGTGCCAGATACACATGTCCCCCGCAGTGCCAGATATGCCCCCAGTGCCAGATATGCCACCAGTGCCAGATACACATGTCCCCCCAGTGCCAGATATGCCCCCAGTGCCAGATACACATGTTCCCCCAGAGCCAGATATGCCCCCAGTGCCAGATATGCTCCCAGTGCCAGGTATACATAGGTATACATGCCCCCCTTCCCCTGCTGCTGTCCTGTGTGTGTGTGCAAGGGGAGGAGAGCGCAGCCTGCGCCTCTCCTGCCCCTCAGTCTCCGGCGGGTGCGGGTGTCTTAGTTCAATTCAGTGCTGATCCGTGAGCCAATCAAAGCTCGCGGTCCGTCAGCCTTGGCTACCGGTCTGCGAGCTCTGATTGGCTCACGGGTGGCGCTGAATTGAACGTAGACACTGAGGGGCAGGAGAGGCGCAGGCTGCGCTCTCCTCCCCTCACATCAGCGGTGGTTAGCAGCAGAGGGAGGGACGGAGCGGCAAGGAGCGCTGGACCGCCGGCGAGGGTACGGCGTACCCATCGCTAAATTCTTAAGGGTACACCATATCCACCCGTACCCGCACACTTGCACTGCTGGTATATATGTATCAAACTATTAAAGTTGAGAAACTGTCTATAGCAGGGGTGGCCAACCAGTCAGAGGCAAAGAGCCAGAAAAGATCTGTAGTCAAGAGCAAGAGCCACTATCATGCGCACGCCAAAGGTGCGCGCAAATATGAGGGTGTAGCCTAGTTGTCACAAAGCCACACCCCATTTTTGTGTGCACACCTTTCGGTATGACGTTTGTAGAAGTATGACCTCATATCATAACCCCGTTTTTCGTCATGTTGTACAGTGCCAGATACATATAATGCCCCAGTATAGTGCCACATACATATAAAAACGCCAAAAAAATGGGTGCCTCCACAGTGCCACATATATATATGCCCTCACAGTGCCAGATACATATATGCCCCCACAGTGCCAGATACATTTACTGTATGCCCCCAGTGCCAGATACATATGTCCCCACAGTGTCCAGCTATGCCTCACAGTGCCAGATACACATGTCCCCACAGTGCCAGATGCACATGTCCCCACAGTGCCAGATATGCCCCCAGTGCCTGCTTTGCCCCCAGTGCCAGATATGCCCCCAGTGCAGATACACATGTCCCCACAGTGCCTGCTATGCCCCCAGTTCCAGATACACATGTCCCCACAGTGCCTGCTATGCCCCCAGTGCCTGCTATGCTCCCAGTGCCGGATATGCCCCCAGTGCTAGATATGCCCCCAGTGCCTGCTATGCCCCCAGTGCCAGATATGCCCCCAGAGCCTGCTATGCTCCCAGTACAGATACACATGTCCCCACAGTGCTCACCAGCCAGCCCTCCCCTCCCCCGCCCGCTTCCTTCCGTTCCGCTCACCGCGCTGCTGCTGCTGCTTCTGCTCTCTCCGGCGGCGGTATCTCTCTTGAATTAGGCGCCGGTCAGTGAGCCAATCAAAGCTCACGGTCTGGCAGCCAATCAGGAGCCTTAGCTGCCGGTCCGTGAGCTCTGATTGGCTCACGGGCTGGCGCCGAATTGATGCGAGACATTGCTGCCAGAGAGGCATGCATGTGTTTGGGGCTGGGGGCAGCGGTGGCCAGGAGCCAGCCGAGCCGCATGCGGCAGATGAAAGAGTTGCATGCGGCTCGAGAGCCCCGGGTTGGCCACCGCTGGTCTATAGATACCAATCAGCTTATACTTATATTTATCAACTATATTATATAAAATGATAGCTAGTAGCTGATTGGTTGCAGTAAGCAACTTCTACACCTGTCCTTCTTAGATTTGATGCATTTGATACATCTCCGCATTGTATGCAGAATATAAATAGCAGTTTCTTTAATACATTTTGTCATTCTACCTGGATGGGATTATATTTTTACCAATAAAACAATAATACTGCCCCGCCCTTGTCATGATAGAACCAACTTTACCTGCGTTTACAAAGCTGTGACCCTAAGGGCCGGATTCAAATGTGTCCCCCCTCCCGCCCGCGATTGCGCCAGCTGGCAGCTATTCAAAGTTCGTTTCAGCTTGCTACCCCTGGGGTTACCGGGCAGAAATGCGTGTAAAGAGATTCGTTTTGGAGCCCAAACCGGTATTTTCACGCTCACGCCATTTACTTTAGTCGGGTTTAGGTGCTTTGCTTTAAGTTACCAATGGGCTTAAGGCGGCTAACAGTGTTGTTATTCATAGTCACATTTGGAATATGTCACACTCATCATCATACTCATCATCAACCTCCTCACTGTTGTTAATATCATTGTCATCATCGCACAATGGGCCTAATACAGACCTGATCGCAGCAGCAAAATTGTTATCTAATGGGCAGAACCATGTGCACTGCAGGTGGGGCAAATCTAACATGTGCAGAGAGAGTTAGATTTGGGTGGGTTATTTTGTTTCTGTGCAGGGTAAATACTGGCTGCTTTATTTTTACACTGTAATTTAGATTTCAGTTTGAACACACCGCACCCAAATCTATCCCTCTCTACACATGTTATATCACCTTCCCTAACCCCCCCCCCCCCCCCCCCGTGTTGCACAAGGTTTTGCCCTTTAGAGAACAATTTGGCTGCTGCGATCAGGTCTGAATTGGGCCCAATATTAGGTCATCCCTATTGGAATCCATCATCACAGTAGAAGTTATAGTTTGTTGCATGTGATTTACATAGTAACTAAGGTTGTAAAAAGACAATTGTCCATCGAGTTCAACCTATTTGTGGTCTCCTATGCAGTCTTATTATAGGACCAGTTATTTTTATGTTAGGACTAGTTAAATTAACTATAATGCGTGCCTACGCACCATAACCCTGAATATCTTTATCCAATGGGAATTTATCTAACCCATTCTTAAAGGTGTTGACTGAGTCCGCAGTTACTAATCTCTCAGGCAGGGAGTTCCAAACACGTATTGTCCTTACTGTGAAAAAACCTTTTCGCCTCAATGTGCGGAAACTCCTCTCCTCAAACCTAAACGAGTGACCACGTGTTCTCTGTGCTGATCTTATAGAAAACAGGTCCCTCCCAAGCTCTGTGTATTGACCCCTTATATATTTGTAGATGTTGATCATGTCCCCTCTTAGTCTCCTCTTTTCCAATGTAAACATGCCTAGCCTTGCAAGCCTTTCCACGTATTCCAGCATCTCCATGCACCTGGTTAGTTTGGTTGCCCGCCTCTGAACCTTTTCTAGCTCCAGGATATCCTTTTTGTAATATGGTGCCCAAAATTGCACACAGTATTCAAGATGTGGCCTCACTAGTGATTTATATAATGGGAGTATAATACTCTCGTCCCTTGCATCAATTCCCCATTTTATGCATGCTAATATCTTATTAGCCTTCTTTGCTGCACGCCTACTTTGGGTACTGCTGCTTAATTTGTTATCTATGTGAACCCCTAAGTCTTTTTCCAGTACAGAATCCCCTAATATTACCCCATTTAGTATGTAGGAGTAATTTTTGGTCTTGCCCCCACAGTGCATTACCTTACACTTGTCTGTGTTGAATCTCAGTCTCCATTTTGCTGCCCATGCTTCCAGTTTAGTTAAGTCGTTCTGAAGAGACTCAGCATCCCCCTCCTTATTTATAACCTTACAGAATTTGGTATCGTCTGCAAAAATTTACACCTTGCTTTCTAGACCTACTGTTAGGTCGTTGATGAAAATGTTGAACAAAAGTATTCCAAGTACAGACCCTTGTGGCACACCACTTAGTACTTTGGTCCAATTTGAAAATGATCCATTGACCACAACGCGCTGCTCCCTATTATCTAACCAATTACTGACTCAAGTGCATATTGTGCTCCCTAGCCCTACTTCTTGTAGCTTATAGATAAGATGCATGTGTGTTACAGTGTTGAAAGCTTTGGCAAAGTCTAAAAAGATTATATCCACCTCCTTACCCTGATCCAGGTTCGCACTTACTGTTTAATAAAAGCCAAGTAAGTTGGTCTGACATGATCTGTCCTTCACAAATCCATGTTGGTTCCTTTTAATGACCTTATTTGCTTCAAGGAACTTTTGAATACTGTCCCTTAGAATACCTTCCAATACTTTCCCCACTATAGATGTAAGACTAACTGGTCTATAATTACCTGCTTCAGCTTTGCTCCCCTTTTTAAATATTGGCACTACCTCCGCTATACGCCAGTCCTTGGGAACCATACCCGATTTAACCGAATCCATGAAGATCAAAAATAGAGGTCTTGCTAGTTCAGCGTGCAGCTCCATAAGAACCCTCGGGTGAATTCCATCGGGACCAGGTGACTTATTAATCTTTAACTTTTTTAATCGGTCACAGACTACCTCCTCACACAAATAAGCATTTAGCAGTGGGACATTATCTTTGTTGAGATTTTGTGTTAGACCCAGCATTTGGTCCTCTCTGGTAAATACCGTTGAAAAAAACTTGTTTAGTTTGTTTGCTATGTCATTATCATTTTTGATTAAGACTCTCCTCTTGTCCTTTAAAGGGCCTATACTCTCCTTCTTTAGTCTCTTACTGTTGATGTACTTAAAAAAAAATTGGGATTTGCTTTGCTTTCTTTTGCTACTAGTCTTTCAGTTTCTACTTTAGTCGCTCTTATTCCTTTTTTGCATATTTTGTTACAGTCCTTATAGTGTTGAAAGGACTCCGCATCCCCCTCAGATTTGTATTTTTATAATGCTCGTCTTTTTTTGTCCATTAATTCCTTTATATTTTTGTTAAACCACATTGGTTTGGGATTTTTATTCCTTTTTTTGCTGCTGGTGGGAATAAATTAACGAGTATTATTAATTAGCAGTGATTTTAATACATCCCATTTCTCTGTAGTATTTTTTCCTTGAAACAGAATTTCCCATTCAATGTCCCTTAACGCTTCCTTCATCATGTCAAAGTTGGCTTTGCTAAAGTTTAGAGTCCTAGTTGAGCCAGTATAGGACTGCTTATGAAAACTGATATTGAATGTGACCATATTGTGGTCGCTGTTACCTATGGGCTCTCCTACTTCAATATTTGATACCAATTCCCCATTGTTATTTAATACCAGGTCTAAGATTGCATTGTACCTAGTTGGTTCCTCGATTAATTGAACTAAGTAATTATCATTTAGCATGTTTAAAAACATATTGCCCCTAGCAGTATCACATTAATTGATTTTCCAGTTTATCTCGGGATAGTTAAAGTCTCCCATCACTACTATGTCTCCTACTCCTGCTGCTCTTTCAATTTGGTTCAGTAACAATTTCTCATCAGACACATTAATACCCGGTGGCCTGTAGCATAACCCCAATAATAACTTCTTTATTCCTTTACCCCCGCATGCAATTTCTACCCATAATGTCTCAATAGTATTTACAGTCCCTTCTTGAATATCTTCCCGTATAACAGGTTTTAGAAATGGCTTTACGTAAAGACATACCCCTCCACCCCGTTTATTTAGTCTGTCTCTCCTGTACAGCGTGTAACCCTCTAGATTGACTGTCCAATCGTGAAATTAGTCCCACCACGTTTCAGTAATGCCTATAATATCATATTCCCTGCTTGCTGTGAGGATTTCTAGTTCCCCCTTTTTACCTATAAGGCTTCTCGAATTTACATACATACAATTGAGATATGTATTTCCCCTTATGGTAGGGACATAGTAATTCTTTTGCAGTAAAGATGACCCATTATCGTCGTTGGATACTGTTATTCTAAAACCCTTTTTAGTTCCCATATTACTACCCTTGCCGTCTGCTCTTTCCCCCCCCCCACTCCTCCCCCGTTTTGATTACTAACGCCACCCCTGCTATTCTTACTGAATGACCCGTCATTTCTTGCTAGACCCTCCCCACAGGCACATAGTTTAAAATCTCCTCCAACCATCTAACCATCCTTCCCCCCAGCACCGCTGCCCCCTCCTCATTCAGGTGCAATCCATCACGACAAAAAAGATGGCGCCTGACTGAGAAGTCTGCCCAGTGTTATAGGAACACAAACCCTTCTTTCCTGCACCAATCCCTAAACCACACATTTACCTCCCTAATCTACCTCTGTCTCCCTAAACTAGCGCGTGGCACGGGTAATAATTCGAAGAATATTACCTTAGATGTCCTTGCCTTACGTTTCTTGCCTAATTCCCTATAGTCTTTCTTAAGGACATCCCACCTTCCAGTAACTTTGTTGTTGGTGCCAACGTGCACCGAGACCACCGGATCATTCCCAGCCCCTCCCAACAATCTGTCTACCCCGGTCCGCTATGTGCTGCACCCGAGCACCTGGGAGACAACAGACTGTACGGCAATCACGGTCCCGGTAGCAGATTGCCCTATCTGTCTTCCTAATAATGGAATCCCCTACCACCACAATCTGACTAGGTACCTGGTGGTAGGTAATTCCATTATTAGGAAGACAGATAGGGCAATCTACTACCGGGACCGCGATCGCCGTACGGTCTGTTGTCTCCCGGGTGCTCGGGTGTGAATTTAAACGTAGGATCTAGCATATTGCCAAAATGTAATGATCCAATGTCCACATGTAGCAAACCCTTGTGTCCTGGCAAAGCCAAAAAAGTTCTTGCTCTAAAAGTCCAACATACTTCATTCAGCTTCTCTAGCTACTTTTCCAGTAGTTTAATTAAGGCAGACGTGTCAAACTCATGGGCCGTTGGTCACATGTGGCCCATAACGCATACTTTTGCAGCCCGCATTTACTGTTCTGGCATATGTGTGCGGAGCATTGTGTGTGTCATGTGTATAAATGCATTAATAATGTGTGGCATGTATGTAAGGGGCACTATGTGTGTCTTCTTTATGTGTATAAGTGCTCTAATAATGTGCAACATGTGTAAGGGGCTCTATGTGTGTCATTATGTGTGTAAGGGCATTAATAATGTGCGGCATATGAGTAAGGGACATTATGTGTGCCATTATGTGTATAAGGGCATTAATAATGTGTGGCATATGTGTAAGGGACATTATGTGTGTCATGTGTATAAATGCATTAATAATGTGTGGCATATGAGTAAGGGACATTATGTGTGTCATTATGTGTATAAGGGCATTAATAATGTGCAGCATATGTGCAAGGGACATTATGTGTATAAGGGCATTAAAAAAGGCTGGCATAATGTGTAAGGTGCATTATTGTTTATAAGGACATTAATAAGGACTCCTCCCATTCACCCTCAGGTGTTTTAATTAGCTGGGTTCCTGCATGTCAGATCACACATTGATAAGGCCCTATTTAGAGGTAAGTCCTGAATAAATTTATAGAATGTGATAGTATTAGGAATGTTAGGGACCCATGTGATGAAGTCACCTGGCCGCGGTACATGGGCCCACATATTTGCGCAAATGTGTGCTAAGAACTTCAATTATACTCCATGTTAATTGTGGGGGTTTATTTAAATTATTTTTACTATCAGTGTTCTTAGTGCTAAGAGTGTGCATCTGCATCTCTCTTCCTCCAGCATAGTATTAGAAGCCTCAGCATGATAGCACCTCTTGATATCTTTAGTAATAGGATGTGCAATTCAGGTGTGTCCCCCCCCCCTTTTTCCATTAATAATGTGTGTCAAATGTGTAAGGGACATTATGTGTGTCATTATGTGTATAAGGGCATTAATAATGTGCAGCATATTGTAAGGGACATTATGTGCATAAGGACATTAATAAAGGCTGGCATAATGTGTAAGGTGCATTATGTTTATAAGGACATTAATAATGTGTGTCATAAGTGTAAGGGGCATTACTGTGTGGTATTATATGTACAAAGGCATTACTAATGTGTGGCATTATGTGTATAAGGTGCTCTACTCTGTGGCGTAATGTATAGAAAGGGCACTTCTATGTGGTCTAATGTGAATAAAGAGCAATATGGTGTGGTATAATGTAAATAAGGAGCAATTCAGTGTGATGTAATGTGAATAAGGGGCACTACTGTGAGGAGTAACGTTTATTAGGTAAAGTGGTAATACTGTGTTATATAAGGGACATTGTTGCATGATATGTGAATAAAGTTGCACTACTGTGTGGTGTAGGGATACTGGATAGGGGTATAAGCGACCTGAGGTGTTTGTATGTGGCCAATTGTAATAAATATATAAAATATATAAAAAAGAGATATATAAAAATATAATATCAATTTATTTCACAACATTAGGAATGAATTTCACAACATTAGGAATGAATTTAAAGTGCAATACACATGAGAGAGACAATTAAAAAATTAGAGTCCTTTACATAAAATATGGATCTAAAAAGACAGTTCTTTTTTTAAAAAAGGAATGGACATATGTTCAATCCTCAATGAAAGTGCAAATTGTCTGTGCAAATAAGCTAATTAAAAAAGTGGAGTAATAGCATATATAATCTTAACTGATATAGTAGGAGGTCTCTGGGTGAAGGCCCAACGCGTTTCGTCTCCAAGACTTCTTCATGGGGTAACTGTGTGGTGTAATTTGAATTGGGGGTACTATTGTGTGGCCATGCCCCTTCCCAGCAAGAACATGCCCTTTTTTTGGGCTGGGCGCAGAATGTGCACACTGTTCCCATTTAAAATATAGGAGGTAGGAGCACCAAAATGAGGACTGCTATGGGTGAGGGGTGCAGGATCAGAGACAGAACTAGCAGCAGTGCTAAGGGGCACCAGCCAAAATCTTGCCTAGGGCATCATATTGGTTAGGGCCGTGTGTGTGTGTGTGTGTGTGTGTGTGTGTGTGTGTGTGTGTGTGTGTGTGTGTCTGTATGTTTTGTAAATGTTTTAGGTGGGGGCCCCCACAACTTTGTTGCCCCGGGCCCCCACATTTCTTAATCCGGCCCTGCTTGTCTGCCACAGACTTTAGAAACTGCTTATTAACTTGGATAACCTCATCTCTGCATATCTGAATTTGGATTTCAAGTCTGCTGTCAGTTACCTCTGCAAAGAAACAACACTTTCTCCATCATCACAGACCCCTGCTAGTTTTCAGGAAATCCTTACCAATCATCTCACATCACAGTAAATACTACAGTTGCCTTACTTTCAAGTACTAACCTTTATATGTTATCTGGATTCCTTTTACCATTTCTCCACTCCTCTCTATATCCTAATGGACTGCCTCATCTCCCTGCTATTCATGCCTGCTGATTAAGTTTCTGTGACTGTTGCTGAAATTCTCTCTGCACTGCATAATAGTGAGCTATTGATCAGGTACTGTCTTTTCATGCTGGTTATGTCTTGTCCATAAAAAAAAAGGAGAAACGTTTCTACATTACGGCTGCCTCACCTGGTACCTTTTATGGATGGAATATATAACCCATGGAAGTTATTACACAAAATGTCTGCAACAACCCTGCATTATGCTTATAGGGCCTGATTAATGTTTGTACTGTAAGTAAAGCAAAAAAGTAAGCATCTGGGCAAAACCACGTTGCACTGCAGGTGTGGCAGATATAACGTGCAGAGAGAGTTAGATTTGGGTGGGGTGTGTTCAAGCTGAAATCTAAATTGCAGTTTAAACATAAAGCTGTCTAACATTTGTGGGTTACATTCAAAAACAGCCAGTATTTACCCTGCACGGAAAAAAAATAATAAGAATTTACTTACCGGTAATTCTCTTTCTCGTAGTCCGTAGTGGATGCTGGGAACTCCGTAAGGACCATGGGGAATAGCGGGCTCCGAAGGAGGCTGGGCACTCTAGAAAGATCTTAGACTACCTGGTGTGCACTGGCTCCTCCCACTATGACCCTCCTCCAAGCCTCAGTTAGGTACTGTGCCCGGACGAGCGTACACAATAAGGAAGGATTTTGAATCCCGGGTAAGACTCATACCAGCCACACCAATCACACCGAACAACTCGTGATATGAAAACACAGTTAACAGCATGAAACGATAGAGCCTCTCAACAGATGGCTCAACAATAACCCGATTTAGTTAACAATAACTATGTACAAGTATTGCAGATAGACCGCACTTGGGATGGGCACCCAGCATCCACTACGGACTACGAGAAAGAGAATTACCGGTAAGTAAATTCTTATTTTCTCTAACGTCCTAGTGGATGCTGGGAACTCCGTAAGGACCATGGGGATTATACCAAAGCTCCCAAACGGGTGGGAGAGTGCGGATGACTCTGCAGCACCGAATGAGAGAACTCCAGGTCCTCCTCAGCCAGGGTATCAAATTTATAGAATTTTGCAAACGTGTTTGCCCCTGACCAAGTAGCTGCTCGGCAAAGTTGTAAAGCCGAGACCCCTCGGGCAGCCGCCCAAGATGAGCCCACCTTCCTTGTGGAATGGGCATTGACAGATTTAGGCTGTGGCAGGCCTGCCACAGTATGTGCAAGCTGAATTGTACTACAAATCCAACGAGCAATAGTCTGCTTAGAAGCAGGAGCACCCAGCTTGTTGGGTGCATATAGGATAAACAGCGAGTCAGATTTTCTGACTCCAGCCGTCCTGGAAACATATATTTTCAGGGCCCTGACAACGTCTAGCAACTTGGAGTCCTCCAAATCCTTAGTAGCCGCAGGCACCACAATAGGCTGGTTCAGGTGAAACGCTGACACCACCTTAGGGAGAAACTGGGGACGAGTCCTCAATTCTGCCCTATCCATATGAAAAACCAGATAAGGGCTTTTACATGATAAAGCCGCCAATTCTGACACTCGCCTGGCTGATGCCAGGGCCAATAACATGACCACTTTCCACGTGAGATATTTCAGATCCACGGTTTTTAGTGGCTCAAACCAATGTGATTTCAAGAAATTCAACATCATGTTAAGATCCCACGGTGCCACAGGAGGCACAAATGGGGGCTGAATATGCAGCACTCCTTTCACAAACGTCTGAACTTCAGGTACTGAAGCTAGTTCCATTTGAAAGAAAATCGACAGAGCCGAGATCTGTACTTTAATGGAGCCTAGTTTTAGGCCCATATTCACTCCTGCTTGCAGGAAATGCAGAAATCGACCTAGTTGAAATTCCTCTGTTGGGGCCTTTTTGGCCTCGCACCATGCAACATATTTTCGCCATATGCGGTGATAATGTTTTGCCGTAACATCTTTCCTGGCTTTAATAAGCGTAGGAATGACTTCCTCCAGAATGCCCTTTTCCTTCAGGATCCGGCGTTCAACCGCCATGCCGTCAAACGCAGCCGCGGTAAGTCTTGGAACAGACAGGGACCCTGCTGTAGCAGGTCCTGTCTGAGCGGCAGGGACCAAGGGTCCTCTGAGATCATCTCTTGAAGTTCCGGGTACCACGCTCTTCTTGGCCAATCCGGAACCACGAGAATTGTGTTTACTCCTCGCTTTCTTATTATTCTCAGTACTTTTGGTATGAGAGGCAGAGGAGGGAACACATACACTGACCGGTACACCCACGGTGTCACTAGGGCGTCCACCGCTATCGCCTGAGGGTCTCTTGACCTGGCGCAATACTTCTCTAGTTTTTTGTTTATGCGGGATGCCATCATGTCCACCTGTGGACGACCCCATTGATTTACAATCATTTGGAAGACTTCTGGATGAAGTCCCCACTCTCCCGGGTGGAGGTCGTGCCTGCTGAGAAAGTCTGCTTCCCAGTTGTCCACTCCCGGGATGAACACTGCTGACAGTGCTAGTACATGATTCTCCGCCCATCGGAGAATTTTTGTGGCTTCTGCCATCGCCGTCCTGCTTCTTGTGCCGCCCTGTCGATTCACATGGGCGACTGCCGTGATGTTGTCTGACTGGATCAGCACCGGCTGGTGTAGGAGCAGGGATTTTGCTTGACTTAGGGCATTGTAAATGGCCCTTAGTTCCAGAATATTTATGTGAAGGGCAGTCTCCTGACTTGACCATAGTCCCTGGAAATTTCTTCCCTTTGTGACTGCCCCCCAGCCTCGTAGGCTGGCATCCGTGGTCACCAGGACCCAGTCCTGTATGCCGAATCTGCGGCCCTTCAGAAGATGAGCACTGTTCAGCCACCACAGAAGAGACACCCTGGTTCGTGGAGACAGGGTTATTAAACGATGCATCTGAAGATGCGATCCGGACCACTTGTCCAACAGGTTCCACTGAAAGATTCTGGCATGGAACCTGCCGAATGGAATTGCTTCGTAAGAAGCTACCGTCTTTCCCAGGACCCGCGTGCAGTGATGCACCGATACCTGTTTTGGTTTTAGGAGGTCTCTGACTAGAGAAGACAACTCCCTGGCTTTCTCCTCCGGGAGAAACACTTTTTTCTGGGCCGTGTCCAGAATCATTCCCAGGAACATTAGACGTGTCGTGGGGACCAGCTGTGACTTTGGGATATTCAGAATCCAACCGTGCTGGCTCAGCACTTCCTGAGATAGTGCTACTCCCACTAACAACTGTTCCTTGGATCGTGCCTTTATTAGGAGATCGTCCAAGTATGGGATAATTAAAACTCCCTTTTTTTGAAGGAGTATCATCATTTCCGCCATAACCTTGGTAAATACCCTCGGTGCCGTGGAGAGTCCAAACGGCAGCGTCTGGAATTGGTAATGGCAATCCTGTACCACAAATCTGAGGTACTCCTGGTGAGAAATGTAAATGGGGACATGTTTTTTTCAGGTAAGCATCCTTGATGTCCAGGGATACCATGTAATCCCCCTCGTCCAGGCTTGCAATAACCGCCCTGAGCGATTCCATCTTGAACTTGAATTTTTTTATGTATGTGTTCAAGGACTTCAAATTTAGAATGGGTCTCACCGAACCGTCCGGTTTCGGTACCACAAATAGTGTGGAATAGTAACCCCGGCCTTGTTGAAGTAGGGGTACCTTGATTATCACCTGCTGGGAATACAGCTTGTGAATTGCCGCTAGCACTGCCTCCCTGTCTGAGGGAGCAATCGGCAAAGCGGATTTTAGGAAACGGCGGGGTGGAATCGCCTCGAATTCCAGCCTGTATCCCTGAGATACTATTTGAAGGATCCAGGGATCCACCTGTGAGCGAACCCACTGATCGCTGAAATTCCTGAGGCGGGCCCCCACCGTACCTGGCTCCGCTTGTGAAGCCCCACCGTCATGCGGCGGACTTGGAAGAGGAAGCGGGGGAGGACTTTTGTTCCTGGGAACCTGCTGTTTGCTGCAGCCTTTTTCCCCTGCCTCTGCCTCTTGACAGAAAAGACCCTCCTTTTCCCCGCTTATTTTTCTGGGATCGAAAGGACTGAACCTGATAAAATGGCGCCTTCTTAGGCTGTGAGGGGACATGGGGTAAAAATGCTGACTTCCCAGACGTTGCTGTGGAAACTAGGTCGGAGAGACCATCCCCAAATAATTCCTCCCCTTTATAAGGCAAAACTTCCATGTGCCTTTTGGAATCTGCATCTCCAGTCCACTGGCGAGTCCATAAGCATCTCCTAGCAGAGATAGATAGTGCACTTACTTTAGATGCCAGCCGGCAGATTTCCCTCTGTGCATCTCTCATGTATAAGACTGAGTCTTTTATATGGTCAATTGTTAACAGGATCGTGTCTCTGTCTAGTGTGTCAATATTTTCTGACAGGTTATCTGACCATGCAGCGGCAGCACTGCACATCCAAGCTGACGCAATTGCTGGTCTGAGTATAATGCCTGAGTGTGTATATACAGACTTCAGGATCGCCTCCTGCCTTCTATCAGCAGGTTCCTTAAGGGCGGCCGTATCCTGGGACGGTAGTGCCACCTTTTTTGACAAACGTGTGAGCGCTTTATCCACCCTCGGGGGTGTTTCCCAACGTAACCTATCCTCTGGCGGGAAAGGGAACGCCATTAGTAATTTCTTAGGAATCACCAATTTCTTATCAGGGGAAGCCCATGCTTCTTCACACACTTCATTTAATTCATCTGACGGGGGAAAAACTACAGGTAGTTTTTTCTCCCCAAACATAATACCCTTTTTTGTGGTACCTGGATGTAAATCAGAAATATTTAACACCTCTTTCATTGCCTCAATCATGCAGCGAATGGCCTTAACGGGCATTAAATTTGACTCATCGTCGTCGACACTGGCGTCAGTATCCATGTCGACATCTATTTGTGCCACCTGAGATAACGGGCGTTTTAGAGCCCCTGATGACTTTTGAGACCCTTGGACAGGCACGAGCTGAAGACTCGGCTGTCCCACAGTCGGCATTTTGTCAAATTTTTTATGTAAGGAGTCTATACGTGCACTCATTTCTTGCCATAATACCATCCACTCAGGTGTCTGCCCCGCAGGGGGTGACATCTCTGCTAAAGGCATCTGCTCCCCCTCCACATCATTATCCTCCTCAAACATGTCGACACAGCCGTACCGACACACTCCACACACACAGGGAATGCTCAAATAGAGGACAGGACCCACAAAAGCCCTTTGGGGGGACATAGTAAGAGTATGCCAGCACACACCAGAGCGCTATATATATACTAGAGATGAGCGCCTGAAATTTTTCAGGTTTTGTGTTTTGGTTTTGGGTTCGGTTCCGCGGCCGTGTTTTGGGTTCGAACGCGTTTTGGCAAAACCTCACCGAATTTTTTTTGTCGGATTCGGGTGTGTTTTGGATTCGGGTGTTTTTTTCAAAAAACACTAAAAAACAGCTTAAATCATAGAATTTGGGGGTCATTTTGATCCCAAAGTATTATTAACCTCAAAAACCATAATTTACACTCATTTTCAGTCTATTCTGAATACCTCACACCTCACAATATTATTTTTAGTCCTAAAATTTGCACCGAGGTCGCTGTGTGAGTAAGATAAGCGACCCTAGTGGCCGACACAAACACCGGGCCCATCTAGGAGTGGCACTGCAGTGTCACGCAGGATGTCCCTTCCAAAAAACCCTCCCCAAACAGCACATGACGCAAAGAAAAAAAGAGGCGCAATGAGGTAGCTGTGTGAGTAAGATTAGCGACCCTAGTGGCCGACACAAACACCGGGCCCATCTAGGAGTGGCACTGCAGTGTCACGCAGGATGGCCCTTCCAAAAAACCCTCCCCAAACAGCACATGACGCAAAGAAAAAAAGAGGCGCAATGAGGTAGCTGTGTGAGTAAGATTAGCGACCCTAGTGGCCGACACAAACACCGGGCCCATCTAGGAGTGGCACTGCAGTGTCACGCAGGATGTCCCTTCCAAAAAACCCTCCCCAAACAGCACATGACGCAAAGAAAAAAAGAGGCGCAATGAGGTAGCTGTGTGAGTAAGATTAGCGACCCTAGTGGCCGACACAAACACCGGGCCCATCTAGGAGTGGCACTGCAGTGTCACGCAGGATGTCCCTTCCAAAAAACCCTCCCCAAACAGCACATGACGCAAAGAAAAAAAGAGGCGCAATGAGGTAGCTGACTGTGTGAGTAAGATTAGCGACCCTAGTGGCCGACACAAACACCGGGCCCATTTAGGAGTGGCACTGCAGTGTCACGCAGGATGTCCCTTCCAAAAAACCCTCCCCAATCAGCACATGATGCAAAGAAAAAGAAAAGAAAAAAGAGGTGCAAGATGGAATTGTCCTTGGGCCCTCCCACCCACCCTTATGTTGTATAAACAAAACAGGACATGCACACTTTAACCAACCCATCATTTCAGTGACAGGGTCTGCCACACGACTGTGACTGATATGACGGGTTGGTTTGGACCCCCCCCAAAAAAGAAGCAATTAATCTCTCCTTGCACAAACTGGCTCTACAGAGGCAAGATGTCCACCTCATCATCACCCTCCGATATATCACCGTGTACATCCCCCTCCTCACAGATTATCAATTCGTCCCCACTGGAATCCACCGTCTCAGCTCCCTGTGTACTTTGTGGAGGCAATTGCTGCTGGTCAATGTCTCCGCGGAGGAATTGATTATAATTCATTTTAATGAACATCATCTTCTCCACATTTTCTGGATGTAACCTCGTACGCCGATTGCTGACAAGGTGAGCGGCGGCACTAAACACTCTTTCGGAGTACACACTTGTGGGAGGGCAACTTAGGTAGAATAAAGCCAGTTTGTGCAAGGGCCTCCAAATTGCCTCTTTTTCCTGCCAGTATAAGTACGGACTGTGTGACGTGCCTACTTGGATGCGGTCACTCATATAATCCTCCACCATTCTATCAATGTTGAGAGAATCATATGCAGTGACAGTAGACGACATGTCCGTAATCGTTGTCAGGTCCTTCAGTCCGGACCAGATGTCAGCATCAGCAGTCGCTCCAGACTGCCCTGCATCACCGCCAGCGGGTGGGCTCGGAATTCTGAGCCTTTTCCTCGCACCCCCAGTTGCGGGAGAATGTGAAGGAGGAGATGTTGACAGGTCGCGTTCCGCTTGACTTGACAATTTTGTCACCAGCAGGTCTTTCAACCCCAGCAGACTTGTGTCTGCCGGAAAGAGAGATCCAAGGTAGGCTTTAAATCTAGGATCGAGCACGGTGGCCAAAATGTAGTGCTCTGATTTCAACAGATTGACCACCCGTGAATCCTTGTTAAGCGAATTAAGGGCTCCAAGTCCCACATGCCTAGCGGAATCGCTCCGTGTTAGCTCCTCCTTCAATGTCTCCAGCTTCTTCTGCAAAAGCCTGATGAGGGGAATGACCTGACTCAGGCTGGCAGTGTCTGAACTGACTTCACGTGTGGCAAGTTCAAAGGGCATCAGAACCTTGCACAACTTTGAAATCATTCTCCACTGCGCTTGAGACAGGTGCATTCCACCTACTATATCGTGCTCAATTGTATAGGCTTGAATGGCCTTTTGCTGCTCCTCCAACCTCTGAAGCATATAGAGGGTTGAATTCCACCTCGTTACCACTTCTTGCTTCAGATGATGGCAGGGCAGGTTCAGTAGTTTTTGGTGGTGCTCCAGTCTTCTGTACGTGGTGCCTGTACGCCGAAAGTGTCCCGCAATTCTTCTGGCCACCGACAGCATCTCTTGCACGCCCCTGTCGTTTTTTAAAAAATTCTGCACCACCAAATTCAAGGTATGTGCAAAACATGGGACGTGCTGGAATTTGCCCATATTTAATGCACACACAATATTGCTGGCGTTGTCCGATGCCACAAATCCACAGGAGAGTCCAATTGGGGTAAGCCATTCCGCGATGATCTTCCTCAGTTGCCGTAAGAGGTTTTCAGCTGTGTGCGTATTCTGGAAACCGGTGATACAAAGCGTAGCCTGCCTAGGAAAGAGTTGGCGTTTGCGAGATGCTGCTACTGGTGCCGCCGCTGCTGTTCTTGCGGCGGGAGTCCATACATCTACCCAGTGGGCTGTCACAGTCATATAGTCCTGACCCTGCCCTGCTCCACTTGTCCACATGTCCGTGGTTAAGTGGACATTGGGTACAGCTGCATTTTTTAGGACACTGGTGACTCTTTTTCTGAGGTCTGTGTACATTTTCGGTATCGCCTGCCTAGAGAAATGGAACCTAGATGGTATTTGGTACCGGGGACACAGTACCTCCAACAAGTCTCTAGTTGGCTCTGCAGTAATGATGGATACCGGAACCACGTTTCTCACCACCCAGGATGCCAAGGCCTCAGTTATCCGCTTTGCAGTAGGATGACTGCTGTGATATTTCATCTTCCTCGCAAAGGACTGTTGAACAGTCAATTGCTTACTGGAAGTAGTACAAGTGGGCTTACGACTTCCCCTCTGGGATGACCATCGACTCCCAGCGGCAACAACAGCAGCGCCAGCAGCAGTGGGCGTTACACGCAAGGATGCATCGGAGGAATCCCAGGCAGGAGAGGACTCGTCAGAATTGCCAGTGACATGGCCTGCAGGACTATTGGCATTCCTGGGGAAGGAGGAAATTGACACTGAGGGAGTTGGTGGGGTGGTTTGCGTGAGCTTGGTTACAAGAGGAAGGGATTTACTGGTCAGTGGACTGCTTCCGCTGTCACCCAAAGTTTTTGAACTTGTCACTGACTTATTATGAATGCGCTGCAGGTGACGTATAAGGGAGGATGTTCCGAGGTGGTTAACGTCCTTACCCCTACTTATTACAGCTTGACAAAGGGAACACACGGCTTGACACCTGTTGTCCGCATTTCTGGTGAAATACCTCCACACCGAAGAGCTGATTTTTTTGGTATTTTCACCTGGCATGTCAACGGCCATATTCCTCCCACGGACAACAGGTGTCTCCCCGGGTGCCTGACTTAAACAAACCACCTCACCATCAGAATCCTCCTGGTCAATTTCCTCCCCAGCGCCAGCAACACCCATATCCTCCTCATCCTGGTGTACTTCAACACTGACATCTTCAATCTGACTATCAGGAACTGGACTGCGGGTGCTCCTTCCAGCACTTGCAGGGGGCGTGCAAATGGTGGAAGGCGCATGCTCTTCACGTCCAGTGTTGGGAAGGTCAGGCATCGCAACCGACACAATTGGACTCTCCTTGTGGATTTGGGATTTCGAAGAATGCACAGTTCTTTGCTGTGCTGCTTTTGCCAGCTTGAGTCTTTTCATTTTTCTAGCGAGAGGCTGAGTGCTTCCATCCTCATGTGAAGCTGAACCACTAGCCATGAACATAGGCCAGGGCCTCAGCCGTTCCTTGCCACTCCGTGTGGTAAATGGCATATTGGCAAGTTTACGCTTCTCCTCCGACAATTTTATTTTAGGTTTTGGAGTCCTTTTTTTTCTGATATTTGGTGTTTTGGATTTGACATGCTCTGTACTATGACATTGGGCATCGGCCTTGGCAGACGACGTTGCTGGCATTTCATCGTCTCGGCCATGACTAGTGGCAGCAGCTTCAGCACGAGGTGGAAGTGGATCTTGATCTTTCCCTAATTTTGGAACCTCAACATTTTTGTTCTCCATATTTTAATAGGCACAACTAAAAGGCACCTCAGGTAAACAATGGAGATGGATACTAGTATACAATTATGGACTGCCTGCCGAGTGCAGACACAGAGGTAGCCACAGCCGTGAACTACCGTACTGTACTGTGTCTGCTGCTAATATAGACTGGTTGATAAAGAGATGTCTATGTAACTATGTATGTATAAAGAAGACTGAAAAAAATCCACGGTTAGGTGGTATACAATTATGGACGGACTGCCTGCCGAGTGCAGACACAGAGGTAGCCACAGCCGTGAACTACCGTACTGTACTGTGTCTGCTGCTAATAATATAGACTGGTTGATAAAGAGATGTCGTAGTAGTATGTATGTATAAAGAAGAAAGAAAAAAAAAACCACGGTTAGGTGGTATACAATTATGGACGGACTGCCTGCCGAGTGCAGACACAGAGGTAGCCACAGCCGTGAACTACCGTACTGTACTGTGTCTGCTGCTAATATAGACTGGTTGATAAAGAGATGTCTATGTAACTATGTATGTATAAAGAAGAAAGAAAAAAAAAACACGGTTAGGTGGTATACAATTATGGACGGACTGCCTGCCGAGTGCAGACACAGAGGTAGCCACAGCCGTGAACTACCGTACTGTACTGTGTCTGCTGCTAATATAGACTGGTTGATAAAGAGATGTCTATGTAACTATGTATGTATAAAGAAGAAAGAAAAAAAAACCACGGTTAGGTGGTATACAATTATGGACGGACTGCCTGCCGAGTGCAGACACAGAGGTAGCCACAGCCGTGAACTACCGTACTGTACTGTGTCTGCTGCTAATATAGACTGGTTGATAAAGAGATGTCTATGTAACTATGTATGTATAAAGAAGAAAGAAAAAAAAACCACGGTTAGGTGGTATACAATTATGGACGGACTGCCTGCCGAGTGCAGACACAGAGGTAGCCACAGCCGTGAACTACCGTACTGTACTGTGTCTGCTGCTAATATAGACTGGTTGATAAAGAGATGTCTATGTAACTATGTATGTATAAAGAAGAAAGAAAAAAAAAACACGGTTAGGTGGTATACAATTATGGACGGACTGCCTGCCGAGTGCAGACACAGAGGTAGCCACAGCCGTGAACTACCGTACTGTACTGTGTCTGCTGCTAATATAGACTGGTTGATAAAGAGATGTCTATGTAACTATGTATGTATAAAGAAGAAAGAAAAAAAAACCACGGTTAGGTGGTATACAATTATGGACGGACTGCCTGCCGAGTGCAGACACAGAGGTAGCCACAGCCGTGAACTACCGTACTGTACTGTGTCTGCTGCTAATATAGACTGGTTGATAAAGAGATGTCTATGTAACTATGTATGTATAAAGAAGAAAGAAAAAAAAACCACGGTTAGGTGGTATACAATTATGGACGGACTGCCTGCCGAGTGCAGACACAGAGGTAGCCACAGCCGTGAACTACCGTACTGTACTGTGTCTGCTGCTAATATAGACTGGTTGATAAAGAGATGTCTATGTAACTATGTATGTATAAAGAAGAAAGAAAAAAAAAACACGGTTAGGTGGTATACAATTATGGACGGACTGCCTGCCGAGTGCAGACACAGAGGTAGCCACAGCCGTGAACTACCGTACTGTACTGTGTCTGCTGCTAATATAGACTGGTTGATAAAGAGATGTCTATGTAACTATGTATGTATAAAGAAGAAAGAAAAAACAACCACGGTTAGGTGGTATACAATTATGGACGGACTGCCTGCCGAGTGCAGACACAGAGGTAGCCACAGCCGTGAACTACCGTACTGTACTGTGTCTGCTGCTAATATAGACTGGTTGATAAAGAGATGTCGTAGTAGTATGTATGTATAAAGAAGAAAAAAAAACCACGGTTAGGTGGTATACAATTATGGACGGACTGCCTGCCGAGTGCAGACACAGAGGTAGCCACAGCCGTGAACTACCGTACTGTGTCTGCTGCGACTGGATGATAAATGATATAAAAAATATATATATATCACTACTGCAGCCGGACAGGTATATATTATATATTATATAATGACGGACCTGCTGGACACTGTCTGTCAGCAGAATGAGTTTTATTTTTACAGAATAAAAAAAAAAACAACACACAAGTGAAGTCACACGACGAGTGTTTAACTTTTTCAGGCAATCACAATATAAGTATACTACTAACTATACTGGTGGTCAGTGTGGTCAGGTCACTGGTCAGTCACACTGGCAGTGGCACTCCTGCAGCAAAAGTGTGCACTGTTTAATTTTAATATAATATTATGTACTCCTGGCTCCTGCTATAACCTATAACTGGCACTGCAGTGCTCCCCAGTCTCCCCCACAATTATAAGCTGTGTGAGCTGAGCAGTCAGACAGATATATAATATATATAGATGATGCAGCACACTGGGCTGAGCCTGAGCAGTGCACACAGATATGGTATGTGACTGAGTCACTGTGTGTATCGCTTTTTTCAGGCAGAGAACGGATATATTAAATAAACTGCACTGTCTGGTGGTCACTCACTATATAATATTATGTACTCCTGGCTCCTGCTATAACCTATAACTGGCACTGCAGTGCTCCCCAGTCTCCCCCACAATTATAAGCTGTGTGAGCTGAGCAGTCAGACAGATATATAATATATATAGATGATGCAGCACACTGGGCTGAGCCTGAGCAGTGCACACAGATATGGTATGTGACTGAGTCACTGTGTGTATCGCTTTTTTCAGGCAGAGAACGGATATATTAAATAAACTGCACTGTCTGGTGGTCACTCACTAGTAAACTCTCTGCACTCTCTACACTTCTACAGTAATCCTCCTAGTCCTAAGCTCCAGTAAATCTCTCTCTCTTATAATCTAAATGGAGAGGACGCCAGCCACGTCCTCTCCCTATCAATCTCAATGCACGTGTGAAAATGGCGGCGACGCGCGGCTCCTTATATAGAATCCGAGTCTCGCGATAGAATCCGAGCCTCGCGAGAATCCGACAGCGTCATGATGACGTTCGGGCGCGCTCGGGTTAACCGAGCAAGGCGGGAAGATCCGAGTCGCTCGGGTCCGTGTAAAAAAAGCTGAAGTTCGGGCGGGTTCGGATTCCGAGGAACCGAACCCGCTCATCTCTAATATATACAGGGACTAACTGAGTTATGTCCCTAATAGCTGCTTATACTGTATACAGTGCCAATTTTGTGCCCCCCCCCTCTCTTTTCCCTCTTACTGTACTGTAGAAATGCAGGGAAGAGCCAGGGAGCTTCCTTCCAGCCGAGCTGTGAGGGAAAAATGGCGCCAGTGTGCTGAGGAGATAGGCTCCGCCCCTTTTTCGCGGCCTATTCTCCCGCTTATTTTGGGATTCTGGCAGGGGTATTTACCTCATATATAGCCCCAGGGGCTATATATTGAGGTATTTTAGCCAGCCAAGGTGTTTTTATTGCAGCCTCAGGGCGCCCCCCCCCAGCGCCCTGCACCCTCAGTGACCGGAGTGTGAATTGTGTATGAGGAGCAATGGCGCACAGCTGCAGTGCTGTGCGCTACCTTGGTGAAGACAGGATGTCTTCATGCCGCCGATTTTCCGGACCATCTTCCTGCTTCTGGCTCTGTAAGGGGGACGGCGGCGCGGCTCCGGGACCGAACATCAAGGCTGGGCCTGCAGTCGATCCCTCTGGAGCTAATGGTGTCCAGTAGCCTAAGAAGCCCAATCCGGCTGCAAGCAGGCGAGTTCGCTTCTTCTCCCCTTAGTCCCTCGCTGCAGTGAGCCTGTTGCCAGCAGGTCTCACTGAAAAAAACAAATTCTAAGACTATAACTTTCTAAGAGCTCAGGAGAGCCCCTAGTGTGCATCCAACCTCGGCCGGGCACGAAATCTAACTGAGGCTTGGAGGAGGGTCATAGTGGGAGGAGCCAGTGCACACCAGGTAGTCTAAGATCTTTCTAGAGTGCCCAGCCTCCTTCGGAGCCCGCTATTCCCCATGGTCCTTACGGAGTTTCCAGCATCCACTAGGACGTTAGAGAAATGTATTTGCTCCCCTTGCATGGCAACATGGTTTATTCCAGACACAAAATTACTTGCTTTTTTTTGTTTTACCTGCACACATGAATCAGGCCCATTGTGCACTCTGTGTTTTATTTGTATTTCTGTATTACTGTACTATTCTTTGTACTATGTGCTTTGTTTTTACCTGTAAAGTGCCTTGAGTCCTATTGGAGAAAGAGCGCTATAAAATACATTATTATTACACGATTGCTGTTCCGATATGTTTTATGAGAACTCTGATATTTGGTTTCATGTATACTGTAATTTGGGTTAGACCTGGTTCCTAGCACCACCATTTGTTGTCCCTTCTGATACATACATTATTATGGGTTAAACATCTCCTAGCTCATGCTCTGCAGCCTGAGCTCAGACTAAGCAATACGTGGATATGAATGATTGTTATCAGTCCTGGTCATAGGCTTTGGTTCCAAAAGTGGATTGCATACTTTGCGAGAGGCACTGCACCCTCCTTCCTGAATAGGTCAAGAAGCCATATTAAACTCTTACCTGCTTATCCCTGGAAACCTATTTTTTAAATAGCCAACAACATACAGTAGAAGACAAATATCAGATAATAAGGAACAAATCTTTACTTTGTTCAGGGGCACTGCCAAGACAATGCACCAGCAGTCCAAGATTCTAGAAACTGGAGAAGTTGTCCTGACTGAGAGTTCTGATGGGCGATAACTGACTAATGACTATTTATTGTATGCTGGCTTCTCACCCTACCGTCAGTGCCGCATTTCCCACTAGGGGCGGCACCTGCTGGGGGCGGCATTGCAGTCACCCCATCCACCCACGTTTGATCTTTTTTTTTTTTGTGAAGCTCAGACCAGGATCAGCTGCTTTGATGGGAGGGGGGGGGGGGGGGTTGCAGTTTGCTGGAGGTGGTGAGGGTTGGGGGGTCACGGATTGCTGATGGGTAAGTAGGTAGTGGGTACTTGCTGCCATTTGCTGGAGCAGAGGCTTCACTTCAGCTTTCTGGCCAGTGACTCCGCCCCTGCTCTCTCCCATTGGTTGTGCTAGATAACACATGCACAGAAATGCATGTGACTGACTCCTGCTTGCCCTGCACGATGCATGCTGCTCTGCCTCTGATAGGGACTGTCACCGCACCAGTACAGGAAGAGGTGTGACCAGCAGCATCTGAGAATCCTGATAAGTGGCAGATCTCCACATCTGCTTCCAGCAACACATGTGGCACTGCACCTCCCCCTGCCCACACCTGACTCTTTCTACCCATACATGCTTGTCTGTCTCTGCTTTTACCTGCACCCCCCCCCCCCCCACATGTATTTGTAGCTGTGACCTGCTGTCTGTCTCTGCATTTGTTTTCCCTTTTTATCACCAGTAATAATAATAATTTTGTGCCTAGACGCAGCCTGACCCTTAAATTTGCGACTGCCTACCTTAGTACATCAAACAGATTGAATCTCAAAATCACCATAGCAACCACACCTTTCTAAATAGGATCACTTTGTCCTGGCCCCTCATTTCATATTTAGTCCATTTTGGAAAAGCACATGAAACCACTTTTTTAATGCTATTCTGCGTTGAGCAGTATTACGTATAAGGAATTGTATGGAGTTTTGATGAATACATAAAAAATATGTCTCTGTCAAAGTGGGGGCATTCAGACATAACTGACGAGACAAGGAATACAATACATGCTGACTCTACAATAAAAATGATGTATGGACTAAAACCGGCTCGCTGACAAGATCCTACGCAGGTGTGTACAGTCAGCTCCATGGTCACAAAAAAAAAGTGGGCAATTAAAATACAATTAAAATATATCTTTGTTCTCTTGTTTCCTTTTGTGGTATTAATGACCTCTTTTGACTTTATACTGACATACTCCTGCTGAAATGTAAAAAAAAAAAATACTGTACTATGTAGACTAAAATATGTCAGTGAGTTCCAATGAGTCGATTTTAATTTAATGCCATTGACTTGAATATAAAACTCCCATGCTTACATTAAGAGATGATAATATACCACGACAGACTTGGCAGTGCATTTTCTGCAAATAAAAACGTCTCCTTGTAACTTTGCAACTGGGACCCACAACATATTGGGCCATAATCTTGAATGGAACAAGTAATACAGCACAAGTATTTTCCTGCAAGCTATAATTTCAAGTAGGAATAACAGCACTGCTCTTTTTTGTCTCATAACTAGAAAACTTATTAATTCCCCTAAGCTCATTTATAATCATGCTGGCTGTTCAGCTGCATGTTTTTCATGCTTTGCTTCTAAAGCTAAACAGCATTTGCACAAAGAATACCAGGTGTTACTTATTTTTTATGACATATTAGAATACATTAACAAAGACACTACATCAAAACGTAGCAAAATTAATGAACAGTACCATGGAACGTAGGCAAGGTTCTGTTTTCTTATGGGAGATGGTATGTAGCCACAAAGAAAGAATGATTCTATTTGTTCAATTTAGAGATACAGTATGTAAAATGTTATTACTAAAGTTATTAACTAATTAATCAATTAAACCTCCTAATGATAATGTGTGGACCCCTTATTCAAAAGTAAAGCATTCAGTACCTTTAATACCAAGAAATAATGACACGGAGACTTGAATTTGGCAGAAAATTGCTAGCTATTTATTGTACCCTAACCATTAGAAAACCTGTAAAATTAAAATTTTAGTTAACATGCCGATTCAGTGGGCATATGGTGGCAGAAAAAAGAACGGCTATATTCAACTGACGATAACCTCAAAACATTAAACTTCCAAACGATCCTAATTTAATACAAACCATAAAATAGTTAATAGGTGCCCGACTCAGACCCCCACGCTGACTACCCACCCTGATGGGTGATGACGCTGCCCCCTGACGGGTGGTCTAGCGGCCTTAAAAGTCAATGGAGGTGAGTGCACCTAAACCACACCAAACTGTAAATCACTGCAACTAACAAGACAAACTACAACCTGCCGTTCTTTTCCGCCAACAAATAGCCAACGATAAACCACACTAACAATTCAAAGCCAAGGCACTCCGTGCCAGAACCTCTACCAAACAGGGTGGGAGGGCGGGAAGGCAATTCAGCAGCAAGAGAGACCAAGCTGGCCTAGCAGTCCCTATATATACTGAACCCTCCCCTCTCTACCATGGGCTGTACTTTTCCTCACAGTTAGGTCCACCCCTCACAGGAGGTTTAACTCTTTCTATTCCTATGCAGTCATTTTGCTCTCCTAAACCTCCTAATGATAATGTGTGGACCCCTTATTCAAAAGTAAAGCATTCAGTACCTTTAATACCAAGAAATAAAGACACGGAGACTTGAATCTGGCAGAAAATTGTTAGCTATTTATTGTACCCTAACCATTAGAAAACCTGTAAAATGAAAATTTTAGTTAACATGCCGATTCAGCCGGCATATGGTGGCGGAAAAAAGAACGGCTTTATTCAACTGACGATAACCTCAAAACATTAAACTTCCAAACGATCCTAATTTAACACAAACCATAAAATAGGTAATAGGTGCCCGACTCAGACCCCCACGCTGACTACCCACCCTGATGGGTGATGACGCTGCCCCCTGACGGGTGGTCTAGCGGCCTTAAAAGTCAATGGAGGTGAGTGCACCTAAACCACACCAAACTGTAAATCACTGCAACTAACAAGACAAACTACAACCTGCCATTCTTTTCCGCCAACAGCGAAAGACTCCTCCCCAGAGTCTTCGCACCGCCACCATACCCTCAACCTAACTCCTGCAACACCAGAAACAGATCCTCCAGGAAAAACATTGTCCGCTCCTTGGACAGATGCACACCATCAGGCCGAAAAAGGTGACTGTCACGAAACTGAATCCTAGGGCGGCGAACCACTTTGCCTCCGTGGGCCAACACCCACTTGGCCACCGCCCCATTCACCTTTTGCCTGGCCTCATCAATCGGGCGACCGTCCGCCACTCCTTGCCAACTCAACCTTGGCACCATCATAGAGAACACCAAGACACAATTGGTCCACGCTGCGGCCACACTGGGCAGATCCTTAATCATGGCCCACCGCAGCTCCAAAGATGTCCTCTTCCTCAGGTCGTTGCCACCTAAATGGACAACCAGCACCCTAGGGACTCCATGCTCGCTGACCTGACTGACCAATCTACTCTTCAGATCTTTCCACATCATCCCCCGCCAACCAAGCCAACGAACGCCATGAGCCCTAGGAAACATCTGTGCCCCCTCCGAGGCCAAAAACCTGGCTGCCCATTACACATAAGAGTGGCCAACCACCCAGATTGCCAAATCGTCTTCTACCCAACCTGAAGAGAAGGAAAGGAGTAAAAAAATCGGTTAATAAGAATCTAAAGCAGAGTTTATTAAACGCATTAACCTGAAGGATCTGCCAA
This sequence comes from Pseudophryne corroboree, assembly GCF_028390025.1. Classification (NCBI taxonomy): domain Eukaryota; kingdom Metazoa; phylum Chordata; class Amphibia; order Anura; family Myobatrachidae; genus Pseudophryne; species Pseudophryne corroboree. The sequence goes on from NC_086448.1 coordinate 215,815,858, forward strand.
AAGAAAAAATGGGGTTTTCGGGTCTTGCAGAAGTCACGGCCTAGCCGATCTGCACAAGCTTCCAGCCAATCGAAGCAGAACATAAACACACAACGGGAAAAATCAAAATAATATAAGGAAAATAAACAGGGGGGGGCGGAGGGGGGTATAAAATGGGAAAAAACATGTAAGAACTCAGCTGGAGGTGAAAGCGTAAAAACCTGCTGAGGGACTTTGATTTGAACTGATCAGCCGAATTGTAGATTAGAATTAAAATCGCAAAAGAACTCCAGACCCCCGCTGCCAGCAGCGGCGAGTAGCTAATCCCTGAGTAGGATAAACAGGGGAGACAAACAGACACACTACACAAGGACGTACTGAACTTTACAACATGAACTTATACAACTACACATAAACAGAACCGTTAGTCAAACAAACAAATCATGGAACTGGGCGAATATATCGTCTGTAACTCGACGACTTCCATCGCCCCACTGCCTGGATTTCCGCCACGGAAAGCCCTGCCGACGCAGCCGACGTCGCTGCCCCGATGCGGAAGGAATGCGTCCCGAAAGCAGCGGGTGGAAGGCCCAAGCTCGCCAGACAGCGACCCAGCATCCAACTAAACTGATATTTCGTCAAGGGTAAACCGTCATAATGCAGCAACCACGACCCCCGCCCACCGGGCCGAACTGCCGCATATTTCGATTGCAATCTCACCGGGCAAATACTCTCCTCCAGCGACGAAACCAAGGTGACCCATCGACCTCTACCTACTTGTTCCGTCTTAGAGCGACGCAATCTGCACAGCAAGGACCTCTCACCCACCACCACGTCCTCGAGAAGCATGCGCGAATCCGCCCGCTTAGATGGCGCTACCAGCTCCGAAACCTGAAAGGCTTCGTGGTAAGCCATAAAGAACGCCAACCGGAACAGAAGCAATTCAAAAATAGAAGACGCGATACCGCCAACCGCCTTGATGACAGCCGGTAGCAAGGCCGCATCGATGGGCCGCCGCCTATCAGGTGGCGTTGGAGCCACGCGTGCCCACCCCTTCATCGCCTTAAGCAGAAGCCCGCTCTTTGTCACGTCAGGGACACCCTTGATTTTATTAATGAACGAAATTCCAGCTAAGTACCGGGACACCACCGCTCTGGACCTACCCGTAACAAACAGCTGCCAAATAAAAGAAAGCATCATCCGATGCCCGCTCTTACCTTCTTGACTTCGTCCTCGGACAAACTCCTCCCACTCGCTCCAAGCTTGACCGTAAGCCTTGAGCGTGTTCGGAGCCACTGACCGCATCGCTAGACCCTCCAGTCCGGCCCGATCACCTGCCAGACATAACCGGGACATTGAAACCCCTGCTCATCGGCCTCGGGTGCCAACAAACGAAATCTCTCCCACTGACCGCGGGACAATGCGTCGGCAATTCCGTTCTCCAGACCAGGCACATGCTGCGCGCGGAACCATACATTCTTATGCAAGCATGTCAGCAGCAACCGCCCCAGCACCCGCAGCACCACCAGCGACTTCGCCCTCTGGTTATTGATCGCATGTACCACGCCCAGATTGTCACATCTAAACAAAATGCTGCGATGAGCCAGACGATCGCCCCAAACCTCCAGCGCCACCATAATGGGGAAAAGCTCCAGCAGCAAAAGGTCCTTAGTTAAACCCTCGTGATGCCATTCCTCAGGCCACGAGGCCACGCACCAAGATCCCTCCAGGTAGCAACCGAACCCAGAGGAACCCGCCGCAACGGTAAACAGCTGCAACCGAGCGCTGTCGACCGTTGGGGCATGCCAGATACGCACCCCGTTGAAGTCCCCCAGGAACGAGGCCCATACGGCCAAATCCCACTTAATCTCGGAGGACAAGCGGATGAAATGATGCGGCCTGGCACACCACGCCGTCGCCCTCTCCAGCTTCCGGCAGAAAACCCTGCCCATCGGGATTACCCGACAAGCAAAGTTCAAAAGGCCCAGCAAGGACTGCGCCTGCCGCAGCGTGACTTTGTGCGACCTTACGAACTGGCAGATAGCATCGCGGAGCTTCGCAACCTTGGCCTGAGGCAGGCGACACGATCCCGCTACCGTGTCGATTTCGATCCCCAAGAATGACAAACAGGAAACCGGCCCCTCCGCTTTATCCTCGGCCACAGGAACGCCAAAGTGAAAAAACAGAGCTCGGATGCTGAACAGCAAGTCGCCGCAGCGCGGCAAATTAGCCGGACCCACACACAGGAAGTCATCGAGGTAATGTGCAACTCCATGACCCCCTGACGAAGATTCCACGCACCAATGTAAAAATGTGCTAAAACGTTCAAAAAACTAGCAGGAAACGGAACATCCCATCGGCAAACATTTGTCGATGAAATACTCCGCTCCGATCCGAAAACCCATAAAACGGAATGAGTCCAGATGCAACGGTAGCAACCGAAACGCGGATTCCACATCGATCTTAGCCATCAGGGCCCCAGGGCCGTAACTACGGACCAACTCTAGCGCCTCATCAAACGACTGGTACACCACCGAGCAATGAGCTGGTGGTATCGCGTCGTTGACCGACGACCCCGACGGGTAAGAAAGATGCTGAATGAGCCGAAAAGCACCTGGAGTCTTCTTGGGAACTACCCCCACTGGGGAGATGACCAAGTCATCCACCGGGGGTGAGCTAAACGGGCCCTCCATCCTACCCAGCCGTACCTCCTTATTAACTTTCTCGTGCAGAACCGACTGGCCCGCTGGGGAACTGCTGGCGCCCCTGACCACAAGCGGCGTGGTCCCCCACCAGTCACCGACCCCAACGTGAGCCTGCTGTCCCTCGCTAGCGCTGCTCCTGCCGCTATCGGCCCCTCCGCGCGTGCCCTCCCCCCGCAGGCCGGAGCTCCCTCCGCCCGCAGGGAGGGCGCCTCGGCGGAACTCCATGCTGCCTTGCTCGCCCCCGGTATGTCCCCCCCGGTGCCGCTCCCCGCCGGACTCTGGCTGCAAGGGAGGCAGCAGGGGAGATGAGGACACCAGTGGCGCCGCTGTGCGTGAATGGCGCCACCGGCTGAGAGCGCGGGCGTGCGCGCACCCTGTGCGCGCGGCCCGCCGCTTCCCGCCACTATCCCTTCACCACCGGGCCCAGCTGAGAGGACCATCGGACGAGACCCCGCGACAGGCCTCGTCCGACTCGCCGCCACCGTCCGCCCGCTCCGCCCCCCTCGCCCGGCACCACCTCGCGGCCGCGACAAGGGGGATGAGAGGGGAGACGAACCGGAAGCCTCCGTTGGCCGCCCAACTTGGCGCACATGCAAGCGCCCGCGGGCGCCCGTACCCAGCACCGGAGCCGCAAACTCTGTACTCGGAGGTGAGGGCCGATGCTTGGCCACCTCCGGGCGTCTTGCCTGTGCCCCCAGCCCTCCCCACCGCCCGTGGCCAGCCGGTAACACCGGACCGGAAACCAGCGGCAAGGAGGACCGAGTCCGCTGAGCCACCGGCGCCCGCGTCGGCCCCGGAAGACGGGCAGCCGGCAGCAGGGCCAGCCAGCCCATCCTCGGGCCCAGCCCCACCGCCTGATGAGCGGTAGCGAGCTGGGGTCCCGGCGCATGGCGGGGGCGAGAGGCGGCCATCTCAAGCAGAGTGTAGAATTGAAGGAGGGTGGCAAAATAGTACACAGTGCAATGCAAAGCTAAAGTAATAAACTAGCTAAAAGTCTAGTGACTCTGCAATGCAGCACTCACCAGAGGCAATTCAGCAGCAAGAGAGACCAACCTGGCCTAGCAGTCCCTATATATACTGAACCCTCCCCTCTCTACCATGGGCTGTACTTTTCCTCACAGTTAGGTCCACCCCTCACAGGAGGTTTAACTCTCTCTATTCCTATGCAGTCATTTCGCTCTCCAAATAATCTGTATTTTCTTCTAAATATAACATTTTATTCAGCTGAAGACGAAATCTATTCAGTACAGATCTCTAGCAAAAGAATAGTACAGACCAAGGGCAGAACAATCATTTTATAGGGTTGCAATGTCAGTCTCTTACCCATTTCATTTATTACAGTATGTGCCCAGTTTTAATGTAACTAGGAACTGAACATGTCACAACAATATATAAGTACTCATAAAAATAGGATTTTAATTACTTACCGATAAATCCTTTTCTCGTAGTCCGTAGAGGATACTGGGGTCCACATTAGTACCATAGGGTATAAACGGGTCCACTAGGAGCCATGGGCACTTTAAGAAATCAATAGTGTGGGCTGGCTCCTCCCTCTATGCCCCTCCTACCAGACTCAGTCTAGAAACTGTGCCAGAGGAGACAGACATACTTCGAGAGAAGAATTTAACTGAACAGTGGTGAGATTCGAACCAGCACACACAAATAAGAGGAAAGCCATGCGAACCAAACTGAACAGGAACAGCAACAGCTGAACCAACAACATTACTTAACCAAGTAACAGGGCAGGAAACACGAAGCACTGGTTTGCATTGCAGAACTGTCACTATCAGTTCCAGGCCCTGCCATTTGGCCTCTCTATGGCACCAAGGGTGTTTACCAAGGTAATGGCAGAGATGTTTCTCCTCCGCATGCTCCAGGACCATGGGTGGATTCTGAATCTGCCAAAATCTCACCTGATCCCAACAAGGAGACTTCTGTTCTTGGGAATGATACTGAATACAGAGGCACAGAAGGTGTTTCTTCTGATGGAAAAGGTATTGGTGATCCAGTCCATGGCGTGGGACGTCCTGAAACCGTCCTGGATATCAGTGCATCTTTGCATCCGCCTCCTAGGAAAGATGGTAGCCTCTTACGAGGCACTACAGTGTGGAAGGTTCACACAAGACCTTTCCAGCTGGATCTGTTAGACAAGTGGTCCAGATCGCATCTTCACATGCACCAGAGGATACTTCTGTCACCAAAAGCCACGATCTCCCTTTTGTGGTGGCTTCAGATGTCTCACCTGACCGAGGGTCGCTGGTTCGGGATTCGAAATTGGACTCAGATGTTGGGGAGCAGTCACCCAAGGGGTGCAGTTCCAAGGAAAATGGTCAAGTCAGGAGGCCATTCTTCCGATCAACATTCTGGAACTAAGGGCCATATACAATGCCCTTCTTTAGGCGACACATTTTCTTCAAGATCAAGCCATTCAGGTTTAGTCGGACAATGTGACGGCTGTAACGTACATAAACTGACAGGGAGGAATGAAGAGCAGAGCTGCGATGTGAGAGGTAACAAAAATTCTCCTCTGGGCAGAAAGACAAGCTGTGGCGCTGTCTGCAATCTTCATTCCGGGAGTAGAGAACTGGGAAGCAGACTTCCTCATCAGGCACAACCTCCACCCAGGAGAGTGGGGGCCTTCACCCACAGGTGTTCGAGTCCTTAACACGTTGGTGGGGAATTCCACAGATAGACCTGATGGCCTCTCCTCTCAACAAGACGCTAAAGTGCTATTGTTCCAGGTTGAGGGACCCACAAGCAGTGGCAGTTATCGCTCTGGTGACTCCATGGGTTTACCAGATGGTTTACGTGTTCCCACCTCTTCCACTGATCCCAAGAATTCTCAAAAGAATAAAATGGGAAAAGGTTCAAGCGATTCTCATTGCTCCAGATTTGCCGAGAAGGGCCTGGTACGCGGATCACATAGGGTTGCTCTTGGGGGACCCATGGCCTCTACCTCTGCGAGAGGATCTTCTGCAGCAGGGGGCGTTCGTCTATCAAGACTTACCGTGGCTACGTTTGACGGCATGGAAGTTGAACGTCAGATTTTAGTCCGGGAGGGTATTCCGAACAAGGTTATTCCTACCCTCATCCAGGCTAGGGAAGGGGTAACGTCTAAATATTACCACCGTATTTGGAAAAAATATGTCTCGTGGTGTGAAAACAGGAAATTTCCTGCGGTGGAATTTCAACTGGGACGTTTTCTCCTTTTTCTACAGTCGGGTATGGATGTTGGCCTCCGTTTGGGCTCCTTGAAAGTCAAGATTTTGGCCTTGTCCATTTTCTTCCAGAAACAGTTGGCTTCTCTTCCTGAGGTTCAGACGTTTTTGAAAGGTGTTCTGCACATCCAACCACCCTTTGTGCCTACCACGGCACCCTGGGATCTTAACTTGGTATTTCTGCAATTGGACTGGTTTGAACCTTTATGGGAAGTGGACCTTAAGTTTCTTACATGGAAGACTGTTACACTGTTGGTATTGGCTTCCGCAAGGCGTGTGTCTGAACTGGGGGCATTGTCTCACAAAAGCCCCTATTTGATTTTTCATGAAGATGGAGCTGAACTCAGAATTCATCAGCAATTTCTTCCTAAGGTGGTGTCGGCATTTCATGTCAACCAACCTATTGTAGTTCTGGTGTTTCCCGACACCTCTGCTACCTCTAAATCCCTGGATGTGGTGAAGGCATTGAGGATCTACGTGAAAGGACAGGTCATCACAGAAAATCTTACTCGCTGTTTGTTCTCTATGATCCCAAGAAAATTGGGTGTCCTGCTTTAAAGCAGTCTCTTGCTCGCTGGATCAGACTTAATATCCAGCAGGCTTATTCATTGGCATGATCACCGGTACCGAAAGTACAGGCCCACTCTACTAGGTCTGAGGGTTCTTCCTGGGTGGCTGCCCGCGGTGTCTCAGCTTTACAGCTCTGCCGAGCAGCTACTTGGTCAGGTTCGAACACGTTTGCTAAGTTCTACAAGTTCGATACTTTGGCCTCTGAGGACCTTCAGTTTGGTCAATCAGTTCTGCAGGAACCTCAGCACTCTTCCAACCGGTTTTGGAGATTTGGTACATCCCCATGGCACTAATGTGGACCCCACTATCCTTTAGGATGTAAGAGAAAATAGGATTTTAATTACCTACCGGTAAATCCTTTTCTCGTAGTCCGTAGAGGATACTGGGTGATGCACTGTTACTTGGTTAAGTATTTTTGTTGGCTCAGCCGTTGCTGTTCCTGTTCAAGTTGGCTAGCATGGCTTTCCTCTTATTTGTGTGTGCTGGTTTGAATCTCACCACTGTTCAGTTTAATCCTTCTCTCAAAGTATGTCCGTCTCCTCGGGCATAGTTTCTAGACTAAGTCTGGTAGGAGGGGCATAGAGGCAGGAGCCAGCCCACACTATTGATTTCTTAAAGTACCCATAGCTCCTAGTGGACCTGTCTATACCCCATGGTACTAATGTGGACCCCAGTATTCTCTACGGACTACGAGAAATGGATTTACCGGTAGGTAATTAAAATCCTATTATTTATTTAAAGGTGGGCGCACACTTGCTGATAAAGTAAACCACTCATTTTGCCCTTCCCGAGCAATGTTGTTTACCATATCGACTAGTGTGTACGCTGCCGACTGTTGTCCAAAATCTTCACATGCGAAATGCCCAGCTTGACAGCCCTATTGCACCCGTTTGCCGCCTGCCACCCGCTGAAGTGACATCGTCATCCGGAGCCGCGGCCGCTGGACGCAGCGGACGCACTACGCGCAGTGGGAGCCTAATACACCAGCAAGTCCCCGGACTGCTTACTGGACTTATTATCGAATCCTCCTAGAGATAGGGACAGTAAGGGCCAAACAAACTGCAAATTGAAAAACATCATTCAACCACTCACCACTTTGTTCCTAAAGGAGTTGTAAACATTATTAACTACTAATTTTTATCAACAGGTGCTACGGTTTATCACACAGAATTTTTTAATCACCTAGCACTCATTTTTATATCCTGTCAATGCAAGAGCGTAGCTACCATAGGTGCAGGCAGTGCAGCTGCTATGGGGCCCAGAGCTGAGATGGGTCACCTTCCCTGTCAAAGTTATATGTGTTATATACATTTTTCACCATTGGGTGGTATGTAGTAGGGTTCCTTTCAAACTTTTTCTTGGGGCCTGCAATATATCTAGGTATGCCCCTTGACTTGCTCATTGTAGTGTGGTATAAAATGAACTGGAGGACATTTTAATGTTATATAATATGAACCAGGGCACTAATGAGGCACATTATGAACATGGATCACTATACAAAATATCATAATGTGAATTGGGGGTACTGTGCGGCATAATGTGTACTGTCAGCTCCGAAATGCGACATAGGGTGAACTTAAGCACTACTGCAAATCATAAAAGTAACTAGGGCACTACTATGGGGCATAACATTAAACGAGGCTCTACTATGGTTCAGAAAATGAACTACTGCAGGGCACTATTATAGGGCATAAAATGAACGACTGCTGCAGAGAAGAACATTGGGATGGGGGCCCCTTCAAAATGTTGCTATGGGGCCTAGAAAGTACTGGCTATGCCCCTGTGTCAATGTTATTATTATTGAGCTGCCTGAATTACAACTACAAGCGCGGATAAAATTAATTTTCTCTAATTTCTAAAACGCATCACTGCAGCAAATGTGCCGAAATGGGGGGTAATTCTGAGTTAATCGCAGCAGGAACTTTGTTAGCAGTTGGGCAAAACCATGGCCCTCATTCCGAGTTGTTCGCTCGCAAGCTGCTTTTAGCAGCTTTGCACACGCTAAGCCACCGCCTACTGGGAGTGAATCTTAGCATAGTAAAATTGCGAACGAAAGATTAGCAAAATCGCGAATAGACACTTCTTAGCAGTTTCTGAGTAGCTCCACACTTACTCGGCAACTGCGATCAGTTCAGTGCTTGTCGTTCCTGGTTTGACGTCACAAACACACCCAGCGTTCGCCCAGACACTCCTCCGTTTCTCCAGCCACTCCTGCGTTTTTCCCAGAAACGGTAGCGTTTTTCGCACACACCCATAAAACGGCCAGTTTCCGCCCAGAAACACCCACTTCCTGTCAATCACATTACGATCACCAGAATGAAGAAAAAACCTCGTAATGCCGTGAGTAAAATACCTAACTGCATAGCAAATTTACTTGGCGCAGTCGCACTGCGGACATTGCGCATGCGCATTAGCGACTAATCGCTCCGTTGCGATAAAAAAATAACGAGCGAACAACTCGGAATGAGGGCCCATGTGTACTGCAGGGGAGGAAGATATAACATGTGCAGAGAGAGTTAGATTTGGGTGGGTTATTTTGTTTCTGTGCCGGGCAAATACCGGCTGCTTTATTTTTACACTGCAATTTAGATTGCAGCTTGAACACACCACACCCAAATCTGGGGGTGGCTGGAAAAAGTAGGAGTGTCTGGTGAAAACGGAGGAGTGTCTGGTGAACACAGTGGACTGTCAGGAGCATTTCATGGGAGTGCCAGAAGCCATAACAGAGATCTATGGAGATGCAGTGCACAGGCAGAGGGCATTGAGGATTGGGCGTTTTAAACGGCAGCTCACGGAGTGGTTATCTGAGCGCAGCAGTGCAATTCCGTCGGCTATTGCATTCAACCTTGAATCGGGTCCTAAGGGCCTAATTCAGATGTGCCCACAGTTACATATGCAGTTGCAATTTTGTTCGCAGTGGACTTGCATAAATGTGCTAATGACTCAGCTGCCGACTTGTGCACAGAGATGCCCACTGTCTGTGTCTCACACCCACCACCCATGTACATAAGCAGAAACATTGGTAACACGGGCGCACATCGGTCACAACATCTAACCTTTGAGCAATCTTATGCTATCTCAGACAGAGCTCCTCTCCAGAATGTATTTGCAGTGGCTAAATTGGAAATCCCCCAAAAACCGTTGTGACACCCCTGAGTTATTCTAGTCAGCCCCCATTACTTGCTCCAAATGCTGGCTATCTGTCACAGGGGTAATTCAGAGTTGATCGTAGATGTGCTAAATTTAGCACATCTACGATCATTTACTCTGACATGCGGGAGGACGCCCAGCACAGGGCTAGTCCTCATGGCTTGTCAGGCCCCTTCCTCCCCCCCCACCCCCCCACAATGCTTTTGTACCTGGTGAGTAGCTCCCTACCTGCGCAACTCCTGAGTTAACTGCTGCATTCTTGGTCGCAGCGGCTGCGTGTGACGTCACGCAGCCGTCATGGCCCACCCCCCCAACGGTCCGGACACGCCTCTGTTGTCCAGACCGTGCCCGCCAATGGCGTTCTAACGCACACCTCCTCCCGTGACCGCCTCAGCCTGTCAATCAGGCATAGGCGATCGCAGCCAGTGAGATGCTGATAGCATCTCACAGGGCTCCCGGGGTGCGCATGCACAGTGCGGCCGCTGCGCGTGCGCACTCCACAAAGTAATTCAGACTGCGATTGGTGCCGCTGCAGCGATCCAGTCTGAATTACCCCCACAGTTTGCAAATAAATCATCTGTGTTCTGACATAGACATTGCAAGCACCTCTGAATCAGGCCGTAAACCACCAGCATTGTTTAAGAACAATAATTTAATTTCTGATGGTAGTGCAATGGAGAAGCCACTTTATTCTTTTGAAACCTTGCAGCTCATACAGTGTAGCACATTTCCTGACGGAGCACCAACTCCCATTAGCCGTGCTCACTGAAACATTGCTAATGAGAACTTGCTATCTGCTGGGCTTGTGGAGAGTTTTCTGAAGCAAAGGCATGCCCTACATAATGAGGGGAATGGCGAGGGAATTCTAGTCCTTAGTGATCTCACAGTACAAACTAGCTTCCTCTTTTATTTCATATTAGTCATGCAAGTCTATTCAAGTGTGTTATAGACTTCAGTGTTATGAATTAGGTTGCTCACCGACAAATTAAGACAATGATTTGGAATAACTACTGTACAGACTTCTAGAAATGTAAAGATTTGTTTGCACAGGTAGCAGCTCAGATTACGTCACTGTAGTTAAAGGAATTGTCCACAACCCCTTTCATGGGGTCACTTCCTATGTACCCAAGGGGGTAGCTACCATAGGTGCAGGAAGTGCAGCTCCTATGGGGCCCAGAGCTGAGAGTGGCCCACCTTCCCTGTCAGAGTTACATGTGTTATATACATTTTTCAATGATAGATACGTAGGGACCCTTAAAAACTTTTGCCTTGGGGCCTGCAATATATCTAGTTATACCTCTAGACCTGCTCATTGTACTGTAGTTTAAAATAAACTGGGGGGCATTAAAATGTTGCATAATATGAAGTGCATACCTCCCAACTGTCCAAATTGTCGCAGGACATTCCAGTTTTTGGGGCACTGTCTCGTTGTCCCACTCGTGGTCCGCAGTGTCCAGCTGTGGGGGTGGGGGGAGTTGGGAGGTCACCTACCATTTGCGGTTCTGATCAGCAGATCAGTGGTGAATAGATGCTGTGTGCATGTGCACAGGGTTTATTCTTGGGAGACAGAGCGGCTGGGGCAAGACCAAGGGGTAAGGGGCAGAGTGCTGGCATGCCTCCAGAGTCCACAGTGATGAAAATGGAAGGCATGGCTTGCGGTTGTGGCATTACCATGAAGCTATGCCCCTTTGTCATGGATGCCACCACCCCCCATTTGCAGATGCCCAAGTCACTTATCCAGAAAGTTGGGAGTTATGTAAGTGGAGGCACTATAGTGTGGCATTTGAACTGGGGGTACTGTAATGTGGTGTATCATGAACTGGGGACACTGTATGTCATAATGTGACTTAGGGGGTACTGTGTTGCATAATGTGTACTGGCAGCCCTTCAATGGGACATAATGGGAACTACAGTAGGGCACTGCTATGTTTCAGATAATGATCTAGGGGACTATTATGGGCATAAAACTAACAACTACAGTATGGGGCCCGCAAAGTTGTGGCTATGTTTCTGCATGTACCTATTTAGTGGTGCTTCTATCTTTCACCCTGAAGGCTGGAGAGAAGAGAGGTCATACCAGCTAGAACACTGCTATTCAGTGAGAGGAGCTCCTGGCTGACTTGACCATGGCCATACTCACTATACATATTGATTTTTGGACCACTGACCTACCACTGCTAGCACTGACATTTCTTTCCTCTCCGGCTAGGGAGTGCTTGCAGTATATAGTGGCAATGTGGTACAGTAGGACTCCCTGAAGGATCCCACCTTGATGATAACTCAGGTGGCCATGCCACATTTATGACAGCCATTTGCTATATCGGACACAGTGTGACAAGGAAGGCTCAGACATTTTGTGTTCTGATTGGTGAAAAAAAGTTGGTTATACTATTGTACATTAATCTAGGGTGAGATGTATCAAACCTTGGAGATAAATACAATGGAAAAGTTGCCCATAGCAATTAATCTTCTTCTAACTCTCATTATAGACTGTGCTATATAAAATAATATCTAGAAGCTGATTAGGTACAGTATGATACAGCTCCACCTCACGGAGAAGTCGTAATTTAATTATGGAACGAGCCACAGTGGTAGCAAATTGGTGTACAATGGGGGAAATTTATCCAACATTCTAATGAGCACACATGGGGATATTGCCCATAGCAACCAATCAGATTGTAGCCGTCATTTTATAGATTGTATTAGATAAATGACAGCAAAAATCTGATTGATTGCTATGGGCACTTACTGTACTCCACTTCAGGGGTGCATCTAGAGAGGAGGAGGCCTATGTACAGACTCTGGGCACTAGGGTCACTAGAGGACTTTAACGCTGTCCCACAGTCAAGTGTGCTTGTGCAGGTCTCTGGGAAAACTGCATGACAGCCATTTTCCCAGTGATGTCTTTACTGCGCATGCACGAAATGCTGCGAAAATGCCTGCCACTCCATGTTTTCTGGTGATTTCTGAAGTACTGCTACTGCCGACTTGGGACTCCGGAGGGTATGTTTTGAAAAAATGGGTGCAGGGTGTGCATTGTCGGCTCCCCTGAACCCCACACACTGCACCCATTATAAATACACCAGTGCTCCACTTGTTCTCTCTAGGAGGTTTGATAAATATAACCCCTTTAATTATTGTGGTCCCGTGAAATTCAGCCCAGGCTGCATGTGAGCATAGTTTTGCACATCACTTAAGGAATGTACAGTCTGAGTATATTAGGGGTTTCTAACTCACTATCTTTTGGGGATTTGTACCCCTAATGTTACAATTTTTTACCACAATTGTGGTGACATCATAGGTAGCGCCATTATTTTTACATCAGCCTCCATTTTTGTCAGTCTAGTTTACAAGGATCACAGAGATAGATCCTAGGTGTTAAAGGGGTAGCCACCTCCTGTGAAGTGCCCATTTGCTTATAGTTATATAAGCTATTTCGGTACTGTGCTTTGACTTGCAAATGTGTCTACACTCTCACTATTGCTAACATTTAAAACCCCATATCATATATGTTACTTATTAATTGCCAGATAGAGAAATGGAGACATTTTATATCTAGTGTCCCTTTCTGGTTCAAGCTATTCAGGAGGCTCTGATAATTACCAGGACTGGCTCAACGGCCATTCGGAAAAACACAATACGGAGAGACTGGTTAATGAGCCTGCCCTGTAATGACTGCCAATGTAACTCTACTCCATTACCCTTATCATAGGGACGTTTTAAGCAGCTGCACAGCATTAGAAGTCCACCCCAGTGTTTCAGAGTCTCCACACAGGACAGGAAAAGTGATTGCAGTTAGGGATGGCCATCGGTGGGTTATCCATTGATGGTACCATGGATGGATAACCTTGATGGTGGGCAACCATCTGTAAGGAAGCCATCAATAGTTTCAGCCATCGATGGTTACCCCTACTTTAGTTTTGAGTGAGTTGCGGGCCAATCAGGACCCGTGGCGTGGCTTTGCGAGTGTCGAGGGGGTGGAGCTGTTATGCACACCAGTGCCTGCAGGAAAGTACTGGTGTCAGGACTGTTATGCACTCCAGTGCCTGCAGGAATGTACTGGTGTTTGAACTGTTATGCAAAACAAATGGACTTACAGACAGACTGGGGAATATGACATAATGTACACAGAAGGTGATAGGGTAACAAAATACACACAAAGTGAACAGAGAAGCCCAGAGGCTAAGGAACTGGGTATCTCCCTTGTATTAGAACTGCTCAGATGAGAAAAGCAAGATGTTGTGTTTTAATACGTAGAGAACCCGAAATGCTGTTGCTAAGGGCAACAGCAAAACCCTAAAGGGTTACCAACGGGTGTGGCAGTAAACTCCTTGGTCAGAGATGGAATGATAGACACAAGGAGAGTCTCCACAATCCTAATTCTCACTTGCAGTGCACAGGTTCAGCTTACTGCCACTAAACTGACCCCTGACACCTAGCAAAGTGAGACAGGATTAGACAGGCAAGTCTTAGAATACAGCCGCAAACTTGCTAAGTTCACAGAGTAGTAACAGAACCCCAGCAAGCTAAACGACTGACTCCAGTCTTACTGCTAGGTCTGGATTGGCAGAGTGTAATACCAAATCCCCAGGCCTATTTGCAGTAAGCAACAAACAAATACAAAGCTACACAGTACTGGCTAACTTTCAGAAACTGACTAACCAACAAAGATTCAGCAGCATCTGCTTACCCTGAGAAGAGGCCTTATAAAGCAGGTGCTGTCCACGCCCCACTCAGACCTCACAGACTGTGAGCACAAAAACCAGCACCGGATCCCCTGCCATGCACAGAGCCTATAACCACTGCACAGCAAAAGACCCGAACCGGAGTATCAGCTGCGCTCAGGTCACTCCGCTAGCACTTGTCTCCCGGTTGCCATGACGACGTGGCAGCACAGGGCAGGAGACCCTAACAGTACCCCCCCTCTGACGAGGGGTCAAAGAACCCCTACCACCGGGTTTATCGGGGAACTGCGAGAAGAAAGAGCGTATCAGTCTGGGGGCATGAAGATCACAACTGCGCACCCACGACCGCTCCTCCGGGCCATACCCCTTCCAGTGCACCAAAAATGACAGCCGACCCCGAACCACCTTGGAGTCAAGAATCCTTTCAACAACAAACTCCCTCTGGCCACGTATCAGAAGAGGGGAAGGTCTTCCACTGGAAGAAGGATTACTAATCGCCCGTTTTAAAAGGGAACAATGAAATGTTTTATTGATACCCAAAGAACGGGGCAGATCTAACTGAAATGCCACCGGATTGATAACCCTGGTGATCTTATAAGGGCCGATGAACCGGGGGCCTAACTTATGAGATGGCTGTCTCAACTTCAAATTCTTGGTAGACAACCAGACGAAGTCTCCTAATTTGAAGCTGCAGGGTCTTTTCCGCTTATCAAAAACCCTTTTGGTCACTAATGACACAGACACAAGGGCTTTCTTCACTTTCCGCCAAATACCTCTAAGGACCGAAACCACAGAGGAACCACCAGGCGTGGAGTCCAGGGGGTCAAAAGAATTGGCCTTAGGATGATGCCCATACACACAAAGGAAGGGAGAGATCCCTGTAGCAGAGTGAGCCGCGTTGTTATAGGCAAACTCCGCCATGGACAGATGAGCAACCCAGTCAGTCTGACACTTGGAGACATAACACCTGAGGAACTGCTCCAAGGAATGGTTCACCCTTTCAGTCTGCCCATTAGACTGCGGATGGTAGCCCGACGACAAGCTGACAGAAATCTGGAGATCGGAACAAAATGCCCTCCAGAATTTGGCCACAAACTGGGATCCGCGGTCAGAGACCACATCAAGTGGCAACCCGTGGAGACGCACAACATGCAGCATAAATAATTCAGACAGGCGTCTGGCCGATGGCAGCCCAACCAGTGGAACGAAGTGCGCCATCTTCGAAAACCTGTCAACGACAACCCAGATGGCTGTCATCCCCGAGGATTTGGGCAAGTCCACCACAAAATCCATTGAAATGTGGGTCCATGGCTTAGATGGGATAGAGAGTGGATGTAATGGGCCAACAGGAACCCCTCTAGGAGTCTTATTTCGGGCACAGATGTCACATGCCCGAACCCACTGATCCACATCCTTAGCCACCGAGGGCCACCACACCGCCCTAGATAGCAACTCCCGAGTTCTGGCAATACCCGGGTGACCTGCAGACTTCTTGGCATGGAATTCCAGGAACACTCGCTGTCTTAACCTAGGAGGCACAAACAAAAGACCTACCGGAAGGTCTGGAGGAGCCTGCTCCTGTGCTCTAAGGACTAATGATAAGAGGTCCTGGGTAATGCCCACTTTAATACATATTGGGGAAACAATGGGCAACGGCTCCTCGGTGGTTTCCTGGATTGGAGCAAAACTCCGCGAGAGCGCATCAGCCTTGATGTTTTTTGACCCAGGGCGATATGTTATCAAAAAATTAAAGCGAGCAAAAAACAAAGCCCATCGTGCCTGCCTGGCATTGAGACGCTTCGCTGACTCTAAATATGCCAGATTCTTATGGTCAGTGAGAATTGAGACCACAGACTTAGCCCCCTCAAGCCAGTGTCTCCACTCCTCGAGTGCATCCTTAATAGCCAACAATTCCCGGTTACCCACGTCATAATTCATCTCGGCAGGCGAAAATTTACGGGAAAAGTAAGAACAGGGATGAAGGCGATTATCAGACACTCCCATCTGAGAAAGCACTGCCCCAATACCCATCTCAGAGGCATCCACCTCCACCACAAAAGGACGCTCTGGATCTGGGTGTCGCAGCACCTTGGCCGAAACAAATGCCCTTTTGAGACGGGCAAAAGCCGCTTTAGCCTCACAAGACCAGTGAGCAACATCCGCCCCTTTCTTAGTGAGTGCCACCAAGGGCGCCACTATAGACGAAAATCCAGCGATAAATCGTCTATAAAAATTCGCAAAGCCCAGGAAACGCTGAAGCGCCTTCAAACTAGTGGGCTGCACCCAATCCAGGACTGCCTGTACCTTGGAACCCTCCATTTGGAAACCTTCTGGGGAGATAATATATCCTAGAAATGCGATTTGCTGAACTTCAAATTCGCACTTCTCCAGCTTTGCCCCAAGCCGGTGGTCTCTGAGTTTCTGGAGGACTAAGCGTACATGCTTCCGATGTTCCTCCAGGGAATGGGAGAAGATTAGGATGTCATCTAAGTATACAACTAAGAATCTATCCAAATATTCCCTGAGCACATCATTCATGAAATCCTGGAAGACTGCCGGGGCATTACAGAGCCCAAAAGGCATCACCAAATATTCATAATGCCCTGAGTGGGTATTAAAGGCAGTCTTCCATTCATCCCCCTCTCTTATTCGGATTAGATTGTACGCACCGCGTAGGTCAATCTTAGAAAAAATGGTGGCAGTACGAAGCTGGTCAAACAAGACCGAAATGAGAGGCAGTGGGTATGAGTTTTTAATCGTGATACGGTTCAATTCCCTGAAGTCGATGCAGGGTCGCAACGAACCGTCCTTTTTACCCATGAAGAAGAACCCCGACCCAACTGGAGACTGTGAAGGTCTGATAAATCCCTTAGCCAAGTTCTCCTGAATGTACTCTGCCATAGCCTGAGTCTCAGGACGTGACAGGGAGTACAACCTGCTCTTGGGAAGCTTAGCATTTGGCAACAAATCAATGGCACAGTCATAGGGGCGATGGGGAGGTAGTACCTCTGCAACTTTTTTGGAGAACACGTCCGCAAAATCTGCATAACACCCTGGCAATCCTGGCAAACTTAGCTGCGAGAGCCTGACTGGAAGGCTCAAGCAACTCCTGAAACAATCAGTACCCCAACTAAGAATCTCCCCAGAGACCAAGTCAAATTGAGGATTGTGGGCCCTTAACCAGGGTAACCCCAACACCAATGGGGCAAAAGTACAGACAGTCACATAAAAGGACAATTTTTCAGAGTGTGTGGCTCCAATAAACAAAGAAATCTGGCTAGTGCAAGAGGTAATTTTACCTTGGGATAATGGTTCCCCGTTTAACCCACAAATCTCAATTTCCGATGCCAAGGGTACTAAGGGAACAGAGTGTTTCAGGGCGAATTGGCGGTCCATAAAAACCCCGTCGGCCCCACTGTCCACAAAGGCCTCAGTCTTGACAGTTTGACCGAGGATCTTCAAGGTCACCGGAATGATAAAAGTCTTCTTGGGAAATTCTGACTTCTGGCCTGACAGGATATTTCCCATCACCCTCAGGCCCTGAAGTTTTCCGGCTTTTCTGGGCATGATACTACCACATGACCTTTATTCCCACAGTACAAACACAACCCCTGCTGTCTCCTCCGCGTCTTCTCACGCGAGGAGAGGCGAGTAGCCCCAATCTGCATAGGCTCCTCGGAAAATTCCTCAGAGTCTGAGGATCCCTTGGGAAGGAAGGAAACCTCGGTCTCCCTTTCAAGCCTACGCTCTCTCAGCCGTCTATCCACCCGGATGGATAACTGCATGAGCTGATCCAAGCTATCAGGCAAGGGATATTGTACCAGTTGGTCCTTTATCTGGTTAGAAAGACCTCTTCGGTACTGGTGTCTCAGGGCTGGGTCATTCCACTGGGTATCATGGGCCAACCTCCGAAACTCCGTACAGTAAACCTCAACTGGCCTTCGCCCTTGCTTAAGGATCGAAATCTGAGCCTCGGCTGAGGCCGTCTTGTCAGGGTCATCATACAACATGCCCAGTGCCGTAAAAAAAGCATCAACACTTTTAAGCGACGGACAGTCAGGCTGCAACCCATATGCCCAGACCTGTGGGTCTCCTTGTAGCAAGGAAATCACTATGCCCACCCGCTGAATCTCCGACCCAGAAGACTGAGGCCTAAGCCGGAAGTATAGCTTGCAGCTCTCCTTGAAACAAAAGAACTGCGAGCGATCTCCAGAAAAACGATCCGGGAGATTTACTTTCGGCTCCTTAACCCCTGCAGGTGCTGCTGCTGCGGGAGCTCCGCCAGCAGCCTGGGAGGTGTGCATTTTAATGGACAAATCATTAAATTGTCGAGTCAGGACCTGCACCTGATCGACCACCTGTTGCAACGTATTTTGAGGGGTATGCTCCATATTCCCACAAAATTTCAACAGGAGTATTAGGCTGCTGAATATGTTATGCACACCAGTGCCTGCAGGAAAGTTCTGGTGTCAGGACTGTTATGCACTCCAGTGCCTGCAGGAATGTACTGGTGTTTGAACTGTTATGCAAAACAAATGGACTTACAGACAGACTGGGGAATATGACATAACGTACACAGAAGGTGATAGGGTAACAAAATACACACAAAGTGAACAGAGAAGCCCAGAGGCTAAGGAACTGGGTATCTCCCTTGTATTAGAACTGCTCAGATGAGAAAAGCAAGATGTTGTGTTTTAATACGTAGAGAACCCGAAATGCTGTTGCTAAGGGCAACAGCAAAACCCTAAAGGGTTACCAACGGGTGTGGCAGTAAACTCCTTGGTCAGAGAAGGAATGATAGACACAAGGAGAGTCTCCACAATCCTAATTCTCACTTGCAGTGCACAGGTTCAGCTTACTGCCACTAAACTGACCCCTGACACCTAGCAAAGTGAGACAGGATTAGACAGGCAAGTCTTAGAATACAGCCGCAAACTTGCTAAGTTCACAGAGTAGTAACAGAACCCCCGCAAGCTAAACGACTGACTCCAGTCTTACTGCTAGGTCTGGATTGGCAGAGTGTAATACCAAATCCCCAGGCCTATTTGCAGTAAGCAACAAACAAATACAAAGCTACACAGTACTGGCTAACTTTAAGAAACTGACTAACCAACAAAGATTCAGCAGCATCTGCTTACCCTGAGAAGAGGCCTTATAAAGCAGGTGCTGTCCACGCCCCACTCAGACCTCACAGACTGTGAGCACAAAAACCAGCACCGGATCCCCTGCCATGCACAGAGCCTATAACCACTGCACAGCAAAAGACCCGAACCGGAGTATCAGCTGCGCTCAGGTCACTCCGCTAGCACTTGTCTCCCGGTTGCCATGACGACGTGGCAGCACAGGGCAGGAGACCCTAACAGGAGCTAGGATCACAGAGATAGATCCTAGGTGTTAAAGGGGTAGCCACCTCCTGTGATGTGCCCATTTGCTTATAGTTATATAAGCTATTTCGGTACTGTGCTTTGACTTGCAAATGTGTCTACACTCTCACTATTGCTAACATTTAAAACCCCATATCATATATGTTACTTATTAATTGCCAGATAGAGAAATGGAGACATTTTATATCTAGTGTCCCTTTCTGGTTCAAGCTATTCAGGAGGCTCTGATAATTACCAGGACTGGCTCAACGGCCATTCGGAAAAACACAATACGGAGAGACTGGTTAATAAGCCTGCCCTGTAATGACCGCCAATGTAACTCTACTCCATTACCCTTATCATAGGGACGTTTTAAGCAGCTGCACAGCATAAGAAGTCCACCCCAGTGTTTCAGAGTCTCCACACAGGACAGGAAAAGTGATTGCAGTTAGGGATGGCCATCGGTGGGTTATCCATTGATGGTACCATGGATGGATAACCTTGATGGTGGGCAACCATCTGTAAGGAAGCCATCAATAGTTTCAGCCATCGATGGTTACCCCTACTTTAGTTTTGAGTGAGTTGCGGGCCAATCAGGACCCGTGGCGTGGCGTGGCTTTGCGAGTGTCGAGGGGGTGGAGCTATGTTCTGTGTCCCCGACACCCTGGAGAGTAAAAAATTAACTCTTTATCATCGATGTTGGAAAACCATCTGGTTCTCCCCCATCAATGATAAAAATAGTTACAATTGGTCATAGATCATCAATGTGATCGCAGTTTAAGTCCTCACGCATGCATGCAGCGGCTTGTGCGCAGGTGCAGAAGTGTGGAAATTGCAGAATATCTATTTCACACTTCTGCAACTGAATCTGAATCAGGCCCTCCGTTACACACAATGGTGGTCATTCCGAGTTGTTCGCTCGGTAATTTTCTTCGCATCGCAGCGATTTTCCGCTAATTGCGCATGCGCAATGTTCGCACTGCGACTGCGCCAAGTAAATTTGCTATGCAGTTAGGAATTTTACTCACGGCATTACAAGGTTTTTTCTTCGTTCTGGTGATCGTAATGTGATTGACAGGAAGTGGGTGTTTCTGGGCGGAAACTGGCCGTTTTATGGGTGTGTGTGAAAAAACGCTGCCGTTTCCGGGAAAAACGCGGGAGTGTCTGAAGAAACGGGGGAGTGCCTGGGCGAACGCTGGGAGTGTTTGTGACGTCAAACCAGGAACGAAACTGACTGAACTAATCGCAGTTGCCGAGTAAGTCTGGAGCTACTCAGAAACTGCTAAGAAGTGTCTATTCGCAATTCTGCTAATCTTTCGTTCGCAATTTTACTATGCTAAGATTCACTCCCAGTAGGCGGCGGCTTAGCATGTGCAAAGCTGCTAAAAGCAGCTTGCGAGCAAACAACTCGGAATGAGGGCCAATATACAGTACAAGTGAAATATATCAAATTAATCTGGTGGGCTGGAGGGCAGATGCGCTCTTCAGTATAAGCGGCGGGCCGGAGGGAAGGTATAGGGATGCGCAGCGTGACCTCGCTGACATCACGCCGCGCACAGCGTCTGAGGCTAAGCCAAGTGCTAGTGCTCAGCGGCGCTGCCCGGACATAGAAAAAAAAATACAGTGCATGCACAGTTTAATCCCATGAATCCCATGATTGGAGGCTCCAGTCCCGGGATTCAAATCCCTGCATTTTTGGCATCAAATCCCGGGATTCCGCCGATCCCGATCCAGGGATTGTCCACCCTAGTAATGACACCATCACAATTGTTAATGCACCGTATGAACATTACGGAAAATTACAGTGAATAAGAACAAATACAATTATGTGTCCACCTTTCTTTCTCTGTGGTGTATTTTTAAAGGTATTTCTATTTTCTTTGATTGTATTGCAATACTTTGAAATCTGTTTATATTTTCTGATGTTCTTTTTTGAATAATCCATACATGAAACTCAGATAATAATATAAAACAGTTAATCACTTAATTCAAGGCTGTGTTATACAGTGTGTGCTTTTCTTTTTATTTGCACACTACGTCAGTGAATAATACACTAGGCTGTTTGTTACTAAATGAACTACTTGATTAAAAAGTGATATGCACTGTAATATTTTTTTGTAGAGATGTACTCTTTCCCTTTCTTTCTTTATACAGAAAGCTAATTAAATCTTCATAAAGCTTTAATCAGATTCATTAGGATAAATTTACTATGCGTCAGTTTTAACATTGATTTTACAGGACCGACTTCCAAACTGACTCACTCACTTATCAACGGTTTGGAGGCTGCTTTGAAACTGATGGTGGTGGCCAGCAGATTTTACATGGACAAACTCCAGTGCTCAAGTCCACTGGTGGATCTGTTCACTCCACCATCGATGCAGAATCGGTCGCATTGTTGACTCCTTTAGCAGGCCCTGTCTGGACCAGAGTCTAACACGTAAACTTGCTTAAGATATGGCCATTGTGGCTGCGGAGTTGTGAAATGGATCACAGCTGCATGCTTAAACACACCCATGACACCTGCTCTTTTTGTGAAGACTTTAGGTTACCTCCCAGTCTCCATCATGAACCACTCATGGATAATAGAAGCCGTCTCATGTAATAACATTGCCGTATGCAAATGAATACGCCATTGCACACTTTGGTTCACGTGCATGTAGTAAAGGTTTTGTAGACTATTCGTGCATGGCCAGTAACAAAATTTGCAAACATCGGAACTGCATGCTCCTCTGATCCAGGCCCTTTTTCTCCTAATTTTTTTCACTTTCATTTCTACTCATCTCTGTTACCCATTGGTGTACCTGCCTTCAGTCACTCTGCTGAATCCCCGTCCCTACTTAACTTTTTTTTTATAAAAACCAGATACTAATATTCCAGCTTGCAAGGAATTGCAATTGGTCACCTGTGGATTAATGTCATCCTATTAGTATTCAATATGAGTCCATTATCTGATATAACCGGCATGCAGAGCGTAACTAGAAAGTTTGGTTCCGTGTGCCAGAAAGAGAATAGGTAGACCCTCTCCCCCCATATTAAAAATACGGATAGTGTGCACCAAAGGCACACGTAAAAAATATAGAGGTGTGGCATTGTGGGGAAGGGGCATGGCCAAAGAATAGTACTAATTCACATTACACCACACAGTAGCATCCCTTATACAAGTTACACCACAGTAGAGCCCCTTATACACGGTTACACCACAGTAGAGTCCCTGATACATGTTACACCACATCTGAGCCACCTATACACGTTACACCACAGAATAGACCCTTACACACATTATGCCAGGTAGAGGCCCTACACATTATGCCAGGTAGAGCCGCTACACCTTATTCCTCCTCATCATTCCTCTCCCTTGGGTGGATTTGTGTGCGTGTGTGTATGTATGTGTGTGTCCACATGCGTCCACCCACCGGCGCATGTAATTTACATAACTTCTCCTGTATGCTAAATGCCGGCAGCAAGCCCAGCTCCTATACCTGGAAGTTCCTCACACTGCACATTCACAGCAGGAAAGGGGGGGGGGACGGGGACGACACACATGGGTGAGAGATGCCTAGCGCTGCCTGCTGTAATCTCTACAGGGGCCAGTGCTGCAGCTGTCACAAAGTGCCAAGGCAGACAATCAGAGTGGATACGGATGGTACGCCCACAGAGCAAATGTGCTGTTGACAAAGCGCCGTCTGTACTACTGTAATTGAATGGGCAGTTTGTTAAACCACAAAAGCATATAGTTTCTAGGAGGACTGTCTCCCTGGACTAGGTAAGCATAACAATAAGGTAAATATCATTCCTTTGCCAATATACATAATATTGGGCAAATATTACCTTGTCATGACCTACGTATAACCTAGCATTTTAAGGTCAGTTATCCAGCAACCATTAAAAAGTCACATGTTTTTCAAATATTAGTTTACTGTGTACCAAATCCTTGGTATAAAAATATGTTTTTAATTTTAATGCAATAGATAAACCCATGGCAGTTTTGAAAGTCTAAAACTAAACATTCCATCGAATGATAACTAAAAGAAATGAAAAGTTTTCTATCATCTCAAGTTTTCTGTTCTGCACTTGTTGTCATGAATATTTTAGAAATGGTTAGAGTTTAAAATTCAGAAAGAGCTTGAAAAAACTCATTTCATATCTGAAGATACTCATGAATTATGATTATTTTTATGATCCAACTCTCTTGGAAGTTGCTGTGTTGTAACACTCTGGGGCACACATTTTTACTGTTGAAACCAGCCAGAGAAAATTAAATGGTTTATTGATCAAACACAGAGATGAACTATGACCTAGAAAACATACAGTACATTTGAAAGAGTACTTTTTAACATTATAGAACAATTTTACTTATTTAATTATGATATACTGTATTTAATACAATACCAAATGACAACATTATAAAGCTATTTCAGGTGACTTAAAGGCAGGTAAGCAATGTAACAAAGCAATGAGGAAGGATAGTCAGATGCTTGGCTGCATTGGGAGAGGAATCAGCAGCAGAAAGAAGTAATAATGCCACTGTATAGGTCATTGGTACGGCCTCATCTAGAATACTGTGTTCAATTCTGGAGGCCATATCTTCAAAAGGATATTATTACATTAGAGACTGTACAAAGAAGGGCAACTAAAATGGTGCATGGCCTACATCACAAAACATACCCAGAAAGACTAAAAAATCTCAATATGTATAGTTTGGAGCAGAGAAAGGAAAGGGGAGACATGATAGAAACTTTCAAATATATCAAGAGTTTTAACAAAGTCTAACAGGGAAACATTCTCCAAATGAAGAGAAGCAATAGGACATGAGGACTGGAGGGGGAAGGGGAGGTTCAGGGGACATTTGAGGAAAAATTACTTCACAGAAAGGGTAGTGGACAAGTGGAATAGCCTCCCATCAGAGGTGGTAGAGGCGAAGACAGTAGAGCAATTTAAACATGCATGAGATAGGCATAAGGATATCCTTACAAAGAAATAAGGATCAAATAAGGTTTGAGATAAAAATATGGTAAAAAAAAAAGGGGGGGGGGGGGGGCAGACTAGATGGGCCAAGTGGTTCTTATCTGCTGTCAAATTCTATGTTTCTATGTTTCTATCAGTGCTAGATTAATAGCATATATACATATTAACAAAAAATGCCTGTGAAAGAGTTGTTGTTATTATTATTATTACTTAATTAAATTGTATAATAAAATGGTTTGGTCTACACAGCAAAGAACAAACCCCAAGTTAAGGCTTGTCCTCTCTGGCATTGCATAAATACAATTTGAAAATAACAAGAATTGATAATATGATATACTATCAGAGAGCGCATATGAATGTGTAAATGACAAATTTATTAATATACAATAAAATAAACACATGCACAAAAAAAAAAATACAAAAAAAAAAAATATATATATATATATATATATAGACCAATGTAGGGTACCTTCAACTATTGTCCATAGAAAAGGAAACCAGGCGGCACTCCAAGGATTTTCTTCAAGCAAAAAATTGTATTAAAGTGACAGTGCAAAAGAAATTTAATCCAGCATAGTGCAAACCACCGACGTTTCAACGCCCATCCGGCGTTTTTTTCAAGGTGCTATGCTATAAAGTGCAACGTGACAAGCAGCAAAAACAAACATGTCTGTAACAACTTTCCAGTGATGTATAAATACCTGAGTGTTCGTGTGATCCTCCCTGTTCGTTCGCGCCGGCCGGCGTCCCGAGGCCGGAAGCCGCGGCTGCCCTGAGTTCCGGTCACGAGGGCCGCAGCTGTGACGTGAACTCCTGTCCCTTCCGCCGTTGCCTGGTAACCGCGGCTCAACCGTAACCTAGGGAACCGGACCTAACAGACGAGAACAATACAGGGGTGAACACTGTGCATAACAATAAAACACTAGTGCATAATGCAAAAGTCACAACGTGATAAGTGAGCAACCAATTACGGTTGCACTGTGAACGTTAAAAACTTGAAAGACTTGAAAAAATTAAAGAATTAAAATACTGAGATAGCTGTTGGGCTGCAGCACAGATCTACATACAGCAATGCATCTATGTACATATATATTTAAGGAAAAAGGGAGATCAATCTTACTTAGTGAAGCGTATGCTAAAGCCTAAAGGAAATGCTTACTACTATCCGTTTATACAAACTTATAGACTATATCGCTGGAAGAGAGAATCAGGTTAGATATTACAAAAAGACATTCCACATTAGCTGTTCATTAAGGCCATTAGGGGCCATAGAGTCAAGCATATAGATCCATTTTACTTCTTTCTGCGACAGCATCCTGGCGCGGTTGCCACCCCGAACCGGTTTGGGCACATGGTCCAGAATCATGTGTCTCAACTGTGACAGCGTATGGTTAGCTGCTTTAAAGTGCCATGCTACCGGTTGGTCATTGCCTCTCCCCTCAAGTGCTGCTCTGATGGCCGACCTATGTAGCGCCATGCGCTCACGGAAAGTCCTTATTGTTTGACCCACATAAATACTTCCACAGGGGCACACAATCGCATATATGACAAACTGGGATGTGCAGGAAAGATGGTGACTGATGTCATATTCCTTCTCGGTTTTGGGGTGTCTAAAATTGCTCCTTGTCAACATATAGTTACAGGTCTCAATTTCGGGCATTTAAAACACCCTTTTCGACTAGGACCCATGGCTCTCTTCGTGACATCTAGTTTCACCACTCTGTCCTTCAAATTGCGGCCCCTTTTGTAGCTCGGCATAATGGCACTTCCCTTAAAGCAAGGTACTGCTGGATCTGAGGACACCAACGGCCACAGGGCTCTCGTTGCCCTGGGAAGTACTGAGCTGGCCGTCGTGAACTCAGTAATGAGTGGAATCCTCTTCTCCCCATTATTTTTAGGGGTTGAGCTGAGTAGCTCCTCTCTGGACATGCCCAACACCTCATTCTTTAAGGCGAGTAGCGGGCCCTTCTGATAGCCTCTGGCTTGAAATTTATCTACTACTGCATCCAGCGCCGGTTCCAGCTTTTGTCCATCACTTGTTATCCTGGCCGCTCTCATAAACTGTGACTTAGGTAAGCCATTCTTAAGGGCCCGCGGATGGAAGCTACTGTGCAGGTGAAGAGTATTCCGGTCCGTTGGTTTATTGAAGACCTCTGTAATTACTTCACCACCTGTGACAGTAATGCTGACATCCAGAAAGTTAATTGATTGGCAACTACAGGTAAGGGACAGTTTAACTGGTGATTCACTGTTATTATTGCCGTCCACCAACTCCTCCAAGGCTCCTTGTTCCCCAAGCCAAAACAGTAATAGATCATCTATATATCGTTTATACAGTAGGATATTCCTACTGATGGATCTATGGGTCAGGAACAGATCTTTTTCTACATCAAACATGTACACATTCGCATACATTGGCGCTACATTTGATCCAATTGCACAGCCTGTCAACTGGAGATAGTATCCCCCATTATGGATGAAGTAGTTGTGTGTAAGGGTAAAGTGCAATAGCTGGAGAAACAACTGTATATCCAAGGATTCAAACTTATTTTGGACCAAGAATCTCTCCATGGCCTCCATCCCCATAGCGTGTGGGATGATAGTATAGAGGCTTTTAACATCCAGTGTAGCCAAGATTGTATCAGGGGGTAGCTTGTCCAAACCTTTCAAGCAATTCAGTAGATGCGTCGTGTCCTTAAGGTACGTAGGCTGGCTTGTTACCAGAGGTTGTAAAAGTGCATCCAGGTATTGGGATACCGGTTGGGTAAGGGAGCCTCTTGCGGAGATTATCGGCCTGCCCGGTGGGTTATCTTTATCTTTATGGACCTTGGGGACCGTATAGAATATCGGAGTAATGGGGAAAGGTTGCGTGAGAGCTTTTACCGCCTTCTGATCTATAAGATTCTTCATGGCAGCTTCCTTCAAGAGAGCATCTAATTTCTTTTTAAAGACATTAGTCGGGTCGCCAGACAGTCTCTTATACGTGCCCTGTTCCTTGAGCTGGTTGTCTATCTCCTCTATATACTGGGTTTTGTCTAAGATTACTATAGCCCCGCCCTTATCCGCGGGGCGTATGACTATGTCCGTATAGGAGGACAGGTCTTTAATCGCTTTATCCTCTTCTCTAGATACGTTTATATGTACATAGGGTTGTGCTTCAGCAAACTTCTTTATTGAACCATCCAGGAGGCGCGTAAACGTTTTTACTGATTCTGTAGTAGACGGTGGATCAAATGAGGATCTATTATTAGTGCCGGAGGGGAGAAATGGATCTTTAATAGTCGGTGGTTGTCTGGAAAAATGTTCTTTCAATCGCAAAGATCTCCCAAATCGGTATTCCTCCACCTTCCATTTGAATGGGTCGTGGGGATTGGTGGGTATAAAAGATAGACCTTTGCTTAAAATACTAGTTTCCGCCTCCGTCAGTTGGCGTTTTGAGAGATTGAATATAAGTTCTTCCTTCTGGACGCCCTGGCTGGTGGCTTTGCGGATCCTTTCCCCTTGTCCCCCTCGCCTGGTTTGGTGGGGTTTCGTCCTCCCGCCTGGTCTCTTGCCGCCACTCCTAAAGGGCCATGACCTGGGGTAGTAACCTCATCTGATTCCAACATGTTAAAATCACTGTCACTATTAGAGGAGTTAGGATTCCTGGAGTTTCTTCCTCGTTTCTCTCTCCAGTTACTCCGGCCTCTACTTGGTTGCTGATAGTCCCTCTCCAGTCCATACATCCAGCGGTATACCCTGTTCTCCTCATAGTCAAGGTTGACTGTATGTAGTTTACTCTTCTTAATATTGATAAGGTCATATTTATATTTTTTTATTTGCTGTTCCAGCTTCTCCCATCTGGCCTGGTGTGTACTATCCTCCTAGATGGTACTGTATTCCGTGGTACACACATGGATCTTCTCTCTATATTTCTTTAGTTCTTTACCAGCCTCTTCTATAACAAGGAGCATGAGATCCATGCTGCACTTATTCAAGATGGCTATCCATTTATGGCAGAATTCTGGACTGTTCCGGCCTATTGTCGGCGTATTCCTGACCCTGAACCCCCGTGGGATCCTTTTGGCCCGGTAGTAGTCCGAGAGGGACGTTCCGTGCAGAAGGTAATCAACCTCTTTTTTTCTCAGACGCAGTAGCGTATGGCCTATTTCCTCTGCAGTGATGTTCTCATGATTAGTCAAAAAGTCTTCTTTAAACAGTATGCCCTCTGCTTGCTCCTCCGTATAGGCCAACGTTCTCTCAAGAACTGCTGGTATATCCATTCTGTACCCGGATGGAGGATTCTGTGCACCGAATGCCCAATCGCGTCTCAGTAATAGGGAAAGTCTTGCAGACTGTTGCTTATTGCATATCAATTATAGTGCAACCAAGGACAATCCGATTCAATGCAATGAAAAACGGAGGGGTGCCAATAATCATTAGGGCCAAAGCACAGCCCACTAAATATCCATATGTAGTTATTGCACTCCCAATCGCAATGTCATCCACCTGGGTGCCCTCCTCCAGAAACTATAGACCAATGTAGGGTACCTTCAACTATTGTCCATAGAAAAGGAAACCAGGCGGCACTCCAAGGATTTTCTTCAAGCAAAAAATTGTATTAAAGTGACAGTGCAAAAGAAATTTAATCCAGCATAGTGCAAACCACCGACGTTTCAACGCCCACCCGGCGTTTTTTTCAAGGTGCTATGCTATAAAGTGCAACGTGACAAGCAGCAAAAACAAACATGTCTGTAACAACTTTCCAGTGATGTATAAATACCTGAGTGTTCGTGTGATCCTCCCTGTTCATTCGCGCCGGCCGGCGTCCCGAGGCCGGAAGCCGCGGCTGCCCTGAGTTCCGGTCACGAGGGCCGCAGCTGTGACGTGAGGTTGATTACCTTCTGCACGGAACGTCCCTCTCGGACTACTACTACCGGGCCAAAAGGATCCCACGGGGGTTCAGGGTTAGGAATACGCCGACAATAGGCCGGAACAGTCCAGAATTCTGCCATAAATGGATAGCCATCTTGAATAAGTGCAGCATGGATCTCATGCTCCTTGTTATAGAAGAGGCTGGTAAAGAACTAAAGAAATATAGAGAGAAGATCCATGTGTGTACCACGGAATACAGTACCATCTGGGAGGATAGTACACACCAGGCCAGAAGGGAGAAGCTGGAACAGCAAATAAAAAAATATAAATATGACCTTATCAATTTTAAGAAGAGTAAACTACATACAGTCAACCTTGACTATGAGGAGAACAGGGTATACCGCTGGATGTATGGACTGGAGAGGGACTATCAGCAACCAAGTAGAGGCCGGAGTAACTGGAGAGAGAAACGAGGAAGAAACTCCAGGAATCCTAACTCCTCTAATAGTGACAGTGATTTTAACATGTTGGAATCAGATGAGGTTACTACCCCAGGTCATGGCCCTTTAGGAGTGGCGGCAAGAGACCAGGCGGGAGGACGAAACCCCACCAAACCAGGCGAGGGGGACAAGGGGAAAGGATCCGCAAAGCCACCAGCCAGGGCGTCCAGAAGGAAGAACTGATATTCAATCTCTCAAAACGCCAACTGACGGAGGCGGAAACTAGTATCTTAAGCAAAGGTCTATCTTTTATACCCACCAATCCCCACGACCCATTCAAATGGAAGGTGGAGGAATACCGATTTGGGAGATCTTTGCGATTGAAAGAACATTTTTCCAGACAACCACCGACTATTAAAGATCCATTTCTCCCCTCCGGCACTAATAATAGATCCTCATTTGATCCACCGTCTACTACAGAATCAGTAAAAACGTTTACGCGCCTCCTGGATGGTTCAATAAAGAAGTTTGCTGAAGCACAACCCTATGTACATAGAAACGTATCTAGAGAAGAGGATAAAGCGATTAAAGACCTGTCCTCCTATACGGACATAGTCATACGCCCCGCGGATAAGGGCGGGGCTATAGTAATCTTAGACAAAACCCAGTATATAGAGGAGATAGACAACCAGCTCAAGGAACAGGGCACGTATAAGAGACTGTCTGGCGACCCGACTAATGTCTTTAAAAAGAAATTAGATGCTCTCTTGAAGGAAGCTGCCATGAAGAATCTTATAGATCAGAAGGCGGTGAAAGCTCTCACGCAACCTTTCCCCATTACTCCGATATTCTATACGGTCCCCAAGATCCATAAAGATAACCCACCGGGCAGGCCGATAATCTCCGCAAGAGGCTCCCTTACCCAACCGGTATCCCAATACCTGGATGCACTTTTACAACCTCTGGTAACAAGCCAGCCTACGTACCTTAAGGACACGACGCATCTACTGAATTGCTTGAAAGGTCTGGACAAGCTACCCCCTGATACAATCTTGGCTACACTGGATGTTAAAAGCCTCTATACTATCATCCCACACGCTAGGGGGATGGAGGCCATGGAGAGCTTCTTGATCCAAAATAAGTTTGAATCCTTGGATATACAGTTGTTTCTCCAGCTATTGCACTTTACCCTTACACACAACTACTTCATCCATAATGGGGGATACTATCTCCAGTTGACAGGCTGTGCAATTGGATCAAATGTAGCGCCAATGCATGCGAATGTGTACATGTTTGATGTAGAAAAAGATCTGTTCCTGACCCATAGATCCATCAGTAGGAATATCCTACTGTATAAACGATATATAGACGATCTATTACTGTTTTGGCTTGGGGAACAAGGAGCCTTGGAGGAGTTGGTGGACGGCAATAATAACAGTGAATCACCAGTTAAACTGTCCCTTACCTGTAGTTGCCAATCAATTAACTTTCTGGATGTCAGCATTACTGTCACAGGTGGTGAAGTAATTACAGAGGTCTTCAATAAACCAACGGACCGGAATACTCTTCTCCTGCACAGTAGCTTCCATCCGCCGGCCCTAAAGAATGGCTTACCTAAGTCACAGTTTATGAGGGCGGCCAGGATAACAAGTGATGGACAAAAGCTGGAACCGGCGCTGGATGCAGTAGTAGATAAATTTCAAGCCAGAGGCTATCAGAAGGGCCCGCTACTCGCCTTAAAGAATGAGGTGTTGGGCATGTCCAGAGTGGAGCTACTCAGCTCAACCCCTAAAAATAATGGGGAGAAGAGGATTCCACTCATTACTGAGTTCACGACAGCCAGCTCAGTACTTCCCAGGGCAACGAGAGCCCTGTGGCCGTTGGTGTCCTCAGATCCAGCAGTACCTTGCTTTAAGGGAAGTGCCATTATGCCGAGCTACAAAAGGGGCCGCAATTTGAAGGACAGAGTGGTGAAACTAGATGTCACAAAGAGAGCCATGGGTCCTAGTCGAAAAGGGTGTTTTAAATGCCCGAAATGTGAGACCTGTAACTATATGTTGACAGGGAGCAATTTTAGACACCCCAAAACCGAGAAGGAATATGACATCAGACACCATCTTTCCTGCACATCCAAGTTTGTCATATATGCGATTGTGTGCCCCTGTGGAAGTATTTATGTGGGTCAAACAATAAGGACTTTCCGTGAGCGCATGGCGCTACATAGGTCGGCCATCAGAGCAGCACTTGAGGGGAGAGGCAATGACCAACCGGTAGCACAGCACTTTAAAGCAGCTAACCATACGCTGTCACAGTTGAGACACATGATTCTGGACCATGTGCCCAAACCGGTTCGGGGTGGCAACCGCGCCAGGATGCTGTCGCAGAAAGAAGTAAAATGGATCTATATGCTTGACTCTCTGGCCCCTAATGGCCTTAATGAACAGCTAATGTGGAATGTCTTTTTGTAATATCTAACCTGATTCCCTCTTCCAGCGATATAGTCTATAAGTTTGTATAAACGGATAGTAGTAAGCATTTCCTTTAGGCTTTAGCATACGCTTCACTAAGTAAGATTGATCTCCCTTTTTCCCTAAATATATATGTACATAGATTCATTGCTGTATGTAGATCTGTGCTGCAGCCCAACAGCTATCTCAGTATTTTAATTCTTTAATTTTTTCAAGTCTTTCAAGTTTTTAACGTTCACAGTGCAACCGTAATTGGTTGCTCACTTATCACGTTGTGACTTTTGCATTATGCACTAGTGTTTTATTGTTATGCACAGTGTTCACCCCTGTATTGTTCTCGTCTGTTAGGTCCGGTTCCCTAGGTTACGGTTGAGCCGCGGTTACCAGGCAACTGCGGAAGGGACAGGAGTTCACGTCACAGCTGCGGCCCTCGTGACCGGAACTCAGGGCAGCCGCGGCTTCCGGCCTCGGGACACCGGCCGGCGCGAACGAACAGGGAGGATCACACGAACACTCAGGTATTTATACATCACTGGAAAGTTGTTACAGACATGTTTGTTTTTGCTGCTTGTCACGTTGCACTTTATAGCATAGCACCTTGAAAAAAACGCCGGATGGGCGTTGAAACGTCGGTGGTTTGCACTATGCTGGATTAAATTTCTTTTGCACTGTCACTTTAATACAATTTTTTGCTTGAAGAAAATCCTTGGAGTGCCGCCTGGTTTCCTTTTCTATGGACAATAGTTGAAGGTACCCTACATTGGTCTATAGTTTCTGGAGGAGGGCACCCAGGTGGATGACATTGTGATTGGGAGTGCCATAACTACATATGGATATATATATATATATATATATATATATATCAATTAATTAAATAATTAAAAAATCCCCCATGCTGCAGCGATGTGGTTTGGAAAAAACACTTGTATATCCAGATTAAAAGTTCAAGATGTAAAATATGGTCCTGAGAGAAAGTACTGTGCAAAAGAACAAAGCTGATATCTATCGTTAGTGTCCAGCTGTGAGCATATGTGCGTGCTCACAATAGACTCCAATGAGTCACCGGCTTTTGACTCCCGGTAATTGCTGCCAGCAGGCAGCCAAATTGTTTGAAGTGTTATAACTTTAAAGTCCGTAATTTGTGGATTTATAGGACCATACTCGCTGTGCTAATAGGGCCACTTTGCAATATTGTCCACTATACTCACGACCAGAAGCGTGCCTGTTGATAGTCCACGGACGGCCCCCGTTTTGCAGTGTCAGTCACAGCCGAGCAGTAACACTTCTCCTTATTACAGGATGCACCTGAGATTCTCTCAATGGTCTGTTTCCAAATAACCAAGATGATATTGGTAGGTATAAATCGCTGGCAGGATAAGAGGACATCAGAAAGGAATATAGCCCCAGTCCTTACGCGTTTCTCCGCAATTATCCGTGTGCGGTTTCGTCAGAGGATAAAAAGGGGGCTATCTTGCTTGTTATTTAAATGCCAGGGGACCAATCACATTGCAAATTGCCTCATTGTCACACCTGAATAATCATATAATCTCACATGTGTTTAATGAATTACAAGCATATAACGACCAATATAACATTGCAGTATAAAGTAATTTTGCTATACAGCAATAAAATTATAAGTATGGTAATAAATAATAAATTACCTAAAAAATACCTTCAAAATACCTAATTGACAGAAGACAGAGGTGATGGCACGCAATCACTAAATGTATACAGAAATAACAAGTCTACCAAATAACATAGGTTTGAACAGAAGTCAAAGAAAGATTTTTTAGGAGTAGGGAGAGGACATTTAGAAACACAAAATCGATTTCAGATGTTGCAACCCAATACCCCCAAAAGGTCAAGACAAGAAGAACTAGAGGGTGTAGAGGAGGAACTAAGACACAATACCAAAAACGTAAGGCTAGGGTAAGAAATAAAGGTATTTTCAACCTGTCATCCAGAGTATTGAGCGAACATGAAAAATCTCTAATTGCTAAGGGTCTTAAGTTTGCACCATCGGTGAAACCTGATATATTTGAACTCTTTGTAGCTCTTAATAGATATAACAAGAAAAAAGAACCAAAACGTGCGCAAAAGGAAGAGCCAATCAAAAATTATTTAGATTAATTATTTATTATTTTTATTTTTATTATCATGAAATATATAACTAGTTAATTTCTCAGGGTTCTATATATTTGTGTTTTTCAGGGTTCTATATATTTGTATCCATTATTGGTTTCCTGGAATACTAAACCATATACGAGAAATTAACTAGATGGTTATATATTTCATGATTGTGTTATTTTATTCATTTTAATATTATTTTCAATATCCTATTGTGGTCACTCTAAGGAATACATTTATAATTAATTTATTTGGTAATAATTGCAAATAAATAATATTTAATAAAAATAAAAATAATAAATAATTAATCTAAATAATTTTTGATTGGCTCTTCCTTTTGCGCACGTTTTGGTTCTTTTTTCTTGTTATTGCTATTTTTTGGGGGTTGACAGCTTCCCCATCTTTCCATATTGTGCGGCATCAGGAAGTTCATCTAGGTTGTAAGTCACGGGCGCCTCTTTTTCTTTTCTTAATAGATATACTAGGGATTTGTGTCGTAAGAGATACTTTATTAACAAATCTTTAAAAAAACAGGATATCGAAGGCACACCTATTATATTGAATGTTGATGATCAAAGGGGAGTAGAGATGTTGAATTCACTCCTAATGGAGAATGATAGTTTAGAACAGGACAGTGAGAGAGAATTTAAGAGGGTTTTTGATATTTTGGATAATACATATGAGGAGGTTGATGCTAGTAAAAATATTTTTAAGAAAAAGTCAGAATTTTATCCTATTCAACATAGAAGCTCTTATATTGAGACCTTCTATACCTCAACATTAAATGATTTTCGTTCATAATGTGCAAGTAAAAAAGGGGTTAAAAAGGGTGACAACCTAAATATCAATGAGAGACGAGCCCTTAAGGCACTTAAAGATGATCATACCATCATCATCAAAAGTGCGGACAAGGGGGGGGGTTGTGTTACAAGATAGGACTATATATCTAGAAGAGGCTTCCCGACAATTGGGGAATGAGAAGTTTTATTCTAGACTTTCCTCCAATCCCACAATGACCTATGTTCAAGTTTTCAAATAATTTCTCATGCAAGCCCTAACCGAGGGAGCAATTACTAAGGATGAGTATTTATATCTTTTCACCCCTTATCCAGTTATCCCCACATACTATCACCTCCCCAAAATTCACAAATCCTTGGTAGCACCTCCTGGGCGTCCTATTATTTCTGGTGTTGGGTCCCTCACGTCTAATCTATCAGCATTCGTGGATTCCTACCTACAACCCCACGTCGTCGGACTTCGGTTATACATCAGGGATACCACTCACTTTCTCCATCTAGTGAGTGGTATTGAGTGGCGAGAGAGCTATGTACTCTTGACTTGTGATGTCGAGTCGCTTTATACCAACATCCCCCATCAAGGAGGGGTTGAGGCCTGTCGCCACTATCTTGAACCCGATGTGGGGCTGTCGTCCAGGCGACGGGGGTTTGTGTTAGAATCCATGAATTTTATTTTATCACACAATTTTTTATTTAATTCACAATTTTATCTTCAAGTGCACGGTACCGCCATGGGCACCAAGTTCGCGCCGAGTTTTGCTAATCTATATATGGGGCTCTTTGAGGAGCAATATATTTGGGGGGGCCCCTTCGGCGCGAATTTGGTGCTCTATGGTCGGTACATTGACGATCTATTTATTATTTGGGATGGGGCTTCTAGTGTGTCTTCTTTCCTTTCTTATCTCAATTCTAACACTTTTGGGCTTAAGTTTAGTCACTCTTGTCACTCTACGCACATCAATTACCTTGATGTTGCTCTCTCGGTTAGGGACAATAAATTAGTCACCAAAACCTACAAAAAAAGAGGTAGATTGTAACAGTTTCTTGAATTATGGCAGTTGTCATCATCGCAAATGGAGAGAGAACATACCCTCGGGACAATATCTTAGGATGAAACGGAATTGCACAGATGAAGAGTCATTTCGAGAACAATCAAATGCTCTCACGTGTGCATTTCTTGACCAAGGTTATCCTAAGAAACTTTTAGATGATTCCTTGGAAAGGGTGGCCATGAGGGAGAGGAGTTCTCTCCTCTCTACGACTACCAAATCAAGGATACTGAATGAAAGATATGACAATAATCTGATTATGCCTTTTATAACTAAATACAACACATATGCAGAGGATGTCAAGAAAATTATAAAGAAGAATTTTGGACTTCTGAAATTGGACAAAATACTTAACCCCTGTTTGGGAGATTCAGCCAGAGTAGTATTTCAGAAGGCTAAGAATTTGAAGAATCACTTGTCTCCTAGTTTTTTTCAGGCCAATGCACAAACATTGGTTAAAAAAACCTGGTTGAATCAAAGTATAGGTTGCTTTAGATGTGGCAAGACTAATTGTATTACCTGTAAATTCATAGTTCACAGAAGTGTCTCCTTTAAATCAACAGCATTCGAATTGGACTTTGGAATTGAGACCTTTATCAATTGCCAACAGACTTATGTCATTTATTTGATTAGCTGCATATGTGGAAAACAATATGTGGGGAGGACGGTTAGGAGTCTCAACATTAGGTTTCTCGAACACAGATGAAATGTCCTAAAGAAGAACAATTATCACAGTGTGTCGAGACATGTAACTCAACATCATGATGGAAATGTTAACTCTTTGAGAGTACAGGGCATAGAATCTGTGGCCCCTACTCCTAGAGGAGGCGACAGGTTCAATAGGCTGTGTACAAGAGAAGCATTCTGGATCTTTAATCTAGGAACTTTGTTTTCTGATGGCTTAAATGAAAATATGGAGATTAACAACATCAGATAAAATCCAGGAGTTTATCTATAAATTGGTTGCCATCTTTATATACCATATGCCTTTCCTCTCCGTACCCATTTTTCCTTGTTCCCTTCCCTTTAATCCTTCATAATATATTTATATGCTCAATGAGCTCCAATAATGGGTTTAAATTCAATAATGACAATAATGATAATGATCCAAATGAAAAGATACTTGGTTCTTTTCATTATTGTTCCCTAGATATAATGCTATTGAAATATATTTTTATTAGTTGTAATATACATATAGGAATTGCAGATTATTATATTCAAAGAAATAATAATGTATATAAAAATAAAAATTATTATCTGAGGTTGTGATCTGTTCTGGATTTGAACCTGGGACCCTGTGTGCGCTAGTGTGTGCATTAGACCACTAGACTATAGTAGAGGGTATGTAAAGGATATAGTTTTTTGGTAGACTTGTTATTTCTGTATACATTTAGTGATTGCGTGCCATCACCTCTGTCTTCTGTCAATTAGGTATTTTGAAGGTATTTTTTAGGTAATTTATTATTTATTACCATACTTATAATTTTATTGCTGTATAGCAAAATTACTTTATACTGCAATGTTATATTGGTCGTTATATGCTTGTAATTCATTAAACACATGTGAGATTATATGATTATTCAGGTGTGACAATGAGGCAATTTGCAATGTGATTGGTCCCCTGGCATTTAAATAACAAGCAAGATAGCCCCCTTTTTTTCCTCTGACGAAACCGCACACGGATAATTGCGGAGAAACGCGTAAGGACTGGGGCTATATTCCTTTCTGATGTCCTCTTATCCTGCCAGCGATTTATACCTACCAATATCATCTTGGTTATTTGGAAACAGACCATTGAGAGAATCTCAGGTGCATCCTGTAATAAGGAGAAGTGTTACTACTCGGCTGTGACTGACACTGCAAAACGGGGGCCGTCCACGGACTATCAACAGGCACGCTTCTGGTCGTGAGTATAGTGGACAATATTGCAAAGTGGCCCTATTAGCACAGCGAGTATGGTCCTATAAATCCACAAATTACGGACTTTAAAGTTATAACACTTCAAACAATTTGGCTGCCTGCTGGCAGCAATTACCGGGAGTCAAAAGCCGGTGACTCATTGGAGTCTATTCTGAGCACGCACATATGCTCACAGCTGGACACTAACGATAGATATCAGCTTTGTTCTTTTGCACAGGACTTTCTCTCAGGACCATATTTTACATCTTGAACTTTTAATCTGGATATACAAGTGTTTTTTTCCAAACCACATCGCTGCAGCATGGGGGATTTTTTAATTATTTAATTAATTGATATATATATATATATTTTTTGTGCATGTGTTTATTTTATTGTATATTAATAAATTTGTCATTTACACATTTATATGCGCTCTCTGATAGTATATCATATTATCAATTCTTGTTGCTGCATTGGTGGACAGATCAGTACTGTCCAATTGAGAGCTGCTATTTTTTAACATATACGACCATCATTATATATATTTTTAGGAGTTTTAAGACGCGCTGGAATTATTTGTCTTTCTACAATTTGAAAATGCTTACAACTGCTATGTATTTGCTAATGTGTTTTCAAAATGTGTTTTCAACTGTAATTGTTATGTGCTGGATTTGTTTCCATGCATTTGCAAATGCATCCAGAATGCAATTGTCATTAATCTTTCCCATACTGTACATTTCAATAGCCCATTATCTTCAATGTGAGCTCCAGAGTCTGAACTACTGTACATATTTAAACCCCACTTAAATGAATGGACTATTGAAATAATGGGAGAAGCTTAGTACATTAAGGGGTATATTCAATTGAAGTCGAAAGCTGCCGTCTGTCGAAAAAGACGGCAGTTTTTGACTTTTTTAGGTTGGAAGGGGTTCTACCCCCAAATTATTTGTCAAGTCGAGGAATTCGACTTGTTGAAAAGCACGTGGATTGGCGGAATAGCTGCCGATCTGCGTGCTTGTGTTGAAACCCTTTTCGACCATCTCAATTCGACTTTAAAAAAAAGTCAAAGTGAGATGCAAGAGCAGAGACGGGGAGAGCCGCGGGCAGATGGGGGAGAGCACCCCCTGAAGGATGTGTCACAGCCGCAACTCACAGCAGCGTCTTCCCGGCTCCAGCAAGTGAGACCTCGGGTGGACGCTGCCGTGAGCGGCGGCTGTGATGCGGGAGCAGAGATGGGGGATAAGAGCAGACGGGGGGGGGGAGCCGGGGAAGAGCCGTGGGCAGACGGGGGAGAGCAGCGCTACAGCAGCGTCCATCCGGCTCCAGACCTGCTTCCTGGAGCCGGGAGGACGCTGCTGTGAGCGGCGGCTGTGACATCCTCCGGCTACGCTGCCCACTGCTCTCCCCGTCTGCCCACGGCTCTTCCCCATCTCAGCTCCCGCATCTCAATTCGACTTTTTTTAAAGTTGAATTGAGATTGCATTGAATAGCCCAGGTCGGATTCATTCTGACAAATGAATGTCAGAATGGATCCAACTTCAATTGAATATACCCCTAAATAAGTAAACAAACACAAAGGACAGCATAGCTAATCAAATTACTAACTAGCCTTGACACCAGATAGTTTAGCCTAGTTTCTGTTGGAAATATGTGTGTACAGGCTTGAAAGTATAGCAGAGTTTCTGTACACACCAGCCTTGCAACAACAGTACGAACAGCCCAGTTACTTAACCAGTGCAGTGGTTTTATTGATGATAAAGCAGATACTGCTGTTCTCACTGTTATACACACTGGTAGTTCGAGTGGAGTGCGATGTCATACAGCTCACCATCTTTTATTCTGCTAAACCCGATACCAAACAATGACGAGCAATTTAAGTTTAAAAATACTGAGTTTCAATAATTAAACCTCCCCATATTCAGAGTCATCTGTAGCTTGATCTGACATTAAGAATGTCACAAAAATTTTCGACATTTTGGGGTATGAGTAATGTGGAATTTTTTTTTGTGCAATAAGTCACCAATTGGGGGAATATTGCGCTGTACAATGTGTCATTACAGTTCAGCTTTATTATTCATTTGTCCATTTTCTCGCTGTTTCACATTATACAGAGCATTATACAGAGCCATATTCCCCCTTCCTGATTCCCATGGTCGTACTAGTCTCCACGACAAATTTAAAATTCTGATTGCTAAATCAAGCTACAGATAGCTTGGAATAGGGGAAGTTTAATACTGGCCACCGTGTGTGTGTGTGTGTGTGTGTGTGTGTGTGTGTGTGTGTGTCTATATCTATCTACCTAACTATCTAGCTATCTATATATATATATATATAACTCCAAAGAATATATATATATATAGACAGTCGGTAAGGGTCCGGCACAGCCACTTATATAGGTATCACACTGGGTGCCCTCACAAGAAGATAGACAGCTTATGCGGAAGGTGCAGCACTCCAATGATTTGCACTCACAATACTGATAGAATACAACGTTTCAATGCCCTTTATTCTTGTGGCATTTTCGTCAGGTAAACAAATAAGAGAACAAAACATCTTACCTTAAATAGGCATCACCCTGTGAAACACGAGGACGCCGCGGCGGGGCTGCACGCCCGGCAGCAGGCGCACTCAAGATGACGTCACGGCGCTCAGCAGCGAGACGCCGAACATCAGCTGTGAGGTTACCATCACCATAGATACAAACAACAACAATAATCATGCAGCACGAACAGAATCAGTAAGAATAAATCATCGCTATAGCAGGATCACAAACACAAACAATACCCCAGATAGTTCACATAATCTAAGAGATGGATATACTAAAGTGACACATACATTAGTAATAGTATAAGAGCACAGTTAACTACCAATAAGGGGGCCAAGTAAAATAGCAGAGCAAAAAGCTACCTATCAATAAGAATATAGAGCTAAACAGGCATATGCTAGAACGCAAAACAACATACTATATGTATATAGGTATGTTATAATCACATAATCAGTGTGCCAAAAGGCACAAAGCTAACGGGGAATTAATGATAAAGTGCAAACAATTACCCACTATTAGCCAAGATATTGATACCTGAATATTCATTTAGGCCATTAGGGGCCACTGTGCCCAATCTGAAAATCCAGCGTGCCTCACATTGTAGCAATTTAAGACCCCTATTGCCTCCACGTAAAGACTGTGGAATATGGTCTATCATTCTATATTTTAAAGTGGTAAGATTATGCGAAGCAGTCACAAAATGCCTCGCCACTGGCTTATCACTCTTGCCAGAGGACAACGCAGACTTGATAGCCGAACGATGGGCGGCCATCCTATCTTTAAACGGGCATTCAGTCTTCCCTATATAAGATAGGCCACAAGGGCAAATGATCTGGTACACTGTGAATTTAGAATTACAGGTAAGTCTATGTTTAATATACATAGTCTTACCTGTTCGCGGATGGTAATGTCTATCATCTGACGTAATCCGTTTATCCGTGTTCGACGGATTACGTCAGATGATAGACAAGCTGAAATACAGATTAATAACGTATTGTCTAAATTCCTCGAACGTGGCTATGATTCTGTGTTGTTACAACAAACTAAAAATAAAAATAATGTCCTTATTATGGATAGGATGGAATTATTACAACCTAGTAATAAGAAAGAACGTAACATTCTTCCATGGGTTACCCAATTTACCACGGCTAGTGGTGTCATTAACAAAGTTTCTAAAAAACTATGGCCAATAATTAAATCTGACCCTGACTGCCATCTGACCAATACCCAATTGATGCCCTGCCACAAACGTGGCCGTAATATACGTGACATCCTAGTTAAAGCTGACATTACTGTGCCAGCTCCGAATATCAATAGAGGCAAATTGGGTTGTATACGCTGTACTTGTGTCACTTGTAAATTCCTCATCCCGGTCGATACGTTTTACCATCCGCAAACAGGTAAGACTATGTATATTAAACATAGACTTACCTGTAATTCTAAATTCACAGTATACCAGATAATTTGCCCGTGTGGCCTATCTTATATAGGGAAGACTGAATGCCCGTTTAAAGATAGGATGGCCCCCATCGTTCGGCTATCAAGTCTGCGTTGTCCTCTGGCAAGAGTGATCAGCCAGTGGTGAGGCATTTTGTGACTGCTTCGCATAATCTTACCACTTTAAAATATAGAATGATAGACCATATTCCACAGTCTTTACGTGGAGGCAATAGGGGTCTTAAATTGCTACAATGTGAGGCACGCTGGATTTTCAGATTGGGCACAGTGGCCCCTAATGGCCTAAATGAATATTCAGGTATCAATATCTTGGCTAATAGTGGGTAATTGTTTGCACTTTATCATTAATTCCCCGTTAGCTTTGTGTCTTTTGGCACACTGATTGTGTGATTATAACATACCTATATACATATAGTATGTTGTTTTGCGTTCTAGCATATGCCTGTTTAGCTCTATATTCTTATTGATATAGGTAGCTTTTTGCTCTGCTATTTTACTTGGTACCCTTATTGGTAGTTAACTGTGCTCTTATACTACAG
This sequence comes from Pseudophryne corroboree, assembly GCF_028390025.1. Classification (NCBI taxonomy): domain Eukaryota; kingdom Metazoa; phylum Chordata; class Amphibia; order Anura; family Myobatrachidae; genus Pseudophryne; species Pseudophryne corroboree. The sequence goes on from NC_086448.1 coordinate 215,858,669, forward strand.
GTTGAGTCTCCCTTATCCAAAATGCTTGGGACCAGAGGTACTTTGGATATGGGATTTTTCCGTATTTTGGAATAATTGCATACCATAATGAGATATCATGGTGATGGGACCTAAATCTAAGCACAGAATGCATTTATGTTACATATACACCTTATACACACAGCCTGAAGGTCATTTTAGCCAATATTTTTTATAACTTTGTGCATTAAACAAAGTGTGTCTACATTCACACAATTCATTTATGTTTCATATACACCTTATACACACAGCCTGAAGGTAATTTAATACAATATTTTTAATAACTTTGTGTATTAAACAAAGTTTGTGTACATTGAGACATCAAAAAACAAAGGTTTCACTATTTCACTGTCACTCAAAAAAGTCCGTATTTCGGAATATTCCGTATTTCGGAATATATGGATATGGGATACTCAACCTGTATTACTAATGTATGTGTCACTTTAGTATATCCATCTCTTAGATTATGTGAACTATCTGGGGTATTGTTTGTGTTTGTGATCCTGCTATAGCGATGATTTATTCTTACTGATTCTGTTCGTGCTGTATGATTATTATTGTTGTTGTTTGTATCTATGGTGATGGTAACCTCACAGCTGATTTTCGGCGTCTCGCTGCTGAGCGCCGTGATGTCATCTTGAGTGCGCCTACTGCCGGGCGTGCAGCCCCGCCGCGACGTCCTCGTGCTTCACAGGGTGATGCCTATTTAAGGTAAGATGCTTTGTTCTCTTATTTGTTTACCTGACGAAAATGCCACAAGAATAAAGGGCATTGAAACGTTGTATTCTATCAGTATTGTGAGTGCAAATCATTGGAGTGCTGCACCTTCCGCATAAGCTATATATTTATATATATATATATAGTGGAAAAGAGGTTGTGGAAGCACACATTGACTCTGGACTTGTGCGCTATGCAGATTGGTAGCCACTACGCAGTTCATATTCATACGAGCCACTGACAAAGGTTCTCAGCTTCACATAGAGACTTCCCATTTGGCCCTATTACTGTCTAACAGAGACCTACTCTCTAGCCACCAGCCAGCTCTTTCAGCATTGGTCACACAGATAAATGTCCAAGACAGTCTTTTATACACTAGACTCCTCCTCCCCCTCTCAGACTGACAGGCAAATGGCAATCCCACAGTGCTTCTTAAGATAATTTACCACTGCTGCTCTGTTAGATCAGTCACATGCTTTCAGCTGCCCCAGGGTGCAGAGGTAAAATGTACTTAAGTTAAGCAGGTAAGACACACATTTTTTTATCCTCCAAATGCATGACTTCCCTTAACAGCTAAGCACCCCCGGTTACTCTGTAGTACACTGCTCCTATTGTCTCTCTCTCACTCACACACACACACACACACACACACACACACATTTATACACACATATATGACATATAACTGATCATATATATATAAAACATGTATGACTGATCATACTTGTATAAAAACAGACACCATTGATTATGCAATACAAGTTTACTGTCACAAACCAACAAACATGACACTTGAACATGATAGAGTTAATTGGTTTGTTCAAGTTTATACTGATAGAGTTACAGTAAACATTTGTTCAAATTTATTCTGACATGTAGAAACAGGAATTTTAGGGTTCATATTCTTACATATTTTCTCAGATTTGCATAGCAAAGATTCTTATGAGTTTAACAGGTGTATGGTATACAAATGTTGGGAATTAATTAAATGGAATGCTGTTATCTACATGTTCCCAGGGAATAGTCTAGAAAATAAGTAATTATTTGATTATTAATAATTTAGGCAATACTGCACCCTGCTGCTAATACAGAATTGAAGCTAAAGTTTGTACGTGATTCTCACACCATTCCTGGCAAAGTTCCATTTATGCTCTGATTATGATATGATGCCTGTTCAAAAAGGTATTTAAACCCCTTGCGTTTAATAAAGATAGAGTACTGCTGAAACACTGTGTGTGTGTGTGTGTGTGTGTGTGTGTGTGTGTGTGTGTGTGTGTGTGTTCCCTTACTATCCAGCTGTGATAATCTTTTCTTTTATAGATAGCCTTGTTACATGACAACTTACTGCTATTAAACATAATGGAAAATAAATGACGTTTTAGGGACTGTGCTTCCTCTGCCCCTACCTACGGCTTTAGCTGCACCTCCATGTGTGTGCAGGCTACATCTGGGGGGAGTGGTTGGGGGGATGTAATTTGTGGTGTTGTTGTGTGACTGCTTACACTCGACAATGAAGGAGCTTCCAATGAGGCCCTTTGCACTGCTTGCTCCCTTTGTAGACTAATAATCTCTTCTGTTTGCTCTATAATTGCTTAACTGATTTCTTGCATGCGCATATCTAGATTATGGGCCATTCTGGACCTGGTGCCCTGGGCCACTCTGGTGACATTTGTTAATTTATGGAATTGGTGCCGTTCATCTGTTGGGTGTGTGTTTGCATGAATGTCACCTGGCGTTGTCTAAAGGATCCCAGGGACTGAACCATCTCTACGACTGTTGGGGTGCGTTGAGGTGTGGATTGTGGTAGGGTCTGCTGCTGTTGTTGGGTGTCTATAATGACCACTGGTGCTGTGTCATCTTCAAGCTTTACTGGAACTACCTGTGTCAGGATGATCTCCTGATTTGTAAGCTGCTCCAAGATAGCTGGTCTAGGTGGAAGTGTACATGAAAGACAAGAAAAATGTAGCAGAATGGTAAGTAATTAGACTTGTATAAAAGAAAATGCACTGTCAATAATCATTTTACCATCTTAACAATGCACGTGTTATATATATCCATGTTTGTGCACAGGTGGCTTCAGTAGTGACTCTATTAAGTATTTTTACATTTCCACAATACACGCATGTTTATTAAGAAAATTGTGGATGGAAAGATTGCATTAATTACAGTATGTAGGTGTCACAACTGAGGGCCTGAGCTGACGGGAGGCAGCCTCAGTTGTAGGGGCTGAGATGTACTGGAACCTGGGAGGTTGTATCAGACCCCTGGACATGTAAGTAACATGAATAATAACTGCCCGAAGGCGTGACCACGACAACTTGGATAAAAGTCAATGATGTTTATTAAGACAACTCCGCAACACAGCAGCAGTAAAAGAAAACGTAAAAGTCAGCAAAGAATAAATACAGTTCCTGGGTACTACAGGATGGCAGGAGCCACAGGGCACTGGTAGTGTGAGATAGTTCTTATGATCTTCTAGATGGAAAGTCCTTACCAGGCCCGACTGTAGCAATGGAGATAACCCAGGATTGTGCCAGCTGGTGTTCCAGGAAAAGCTGGGTTGCTGAAGATAAAACAGCTGCTGTGGATACTGGCTGGAACCAGACTGTTGTTAGCACGGAGTGGATACTGGCTGGAACCAGTTAAATAATAAATGAACTTGGGAGCGATGAAATATGAACTGAAATGTAGAACTTGAGAGCGGAGAAATAATAATACCGGTGGAGAGTGGTAAAGTGTAGAAAGGACACCGGCCCTTTAAGGGAAGCTGTACTCTGCTGGAAGCTGAGCTGGAAGCAGGTAATGTTGTAGCTGGAAACAGATGAATCCACAATGGATTGGAGAGTCAGGCTACACCGCAGGTGGAATGCTGGTGCGGGTCTCTATGGTGGAAGTCTTGAGACAGGAGCTGGAACCTGGAAGACAATCACAGGAGAGAGACAAACAGGAACTAGGTTTGACAACCAAAGCACTGACGCCTTCCTTGCTCAGGCACAGTGTATTTATACCTGCAGCAAGGAAGGGATTGGCTAGGCAATTATGCAGATTATCAATACTGAGAACAGATTGGTGGAAATGATCAGCTGACAGAATCCAAGATGGCTGCGCCCATGCAGACACTTGGAGGGAAGTTTGGTTTGTAATCCATGTGGTAATGAAAACAGTAATGGCGGCGCCGGCCACCGGAGACAGGAGGCGCCAGGCTGACAGATGCACATCCAACCACGCGGACACAGCGGAGGCCGCGGCTAACGTAATCGCCACTCAGACACTCTGCATGCAGAAGTTCAGGGACGGCGGCGGAGGCCGCGGGAGACGCCATGCCAGGTGTAATATGGCGTTTACTGTGACAGCGTCCCAGAGTGACAGGAGAGGATACAGGAATGTACACATCAGGATAACAGATGGGATCCGGTCCTGGAGCGCTGAGCCAGCCTTAGGAGGCATCTGATGGGTAAGAAATGGCGTCCAGATACCCGGATCGTGACAGCACCCCCCCCTTTAGGAGTGGCCCCAGGACACTTCTTTGGCTTTTGAGGAAACTTGGAATGGAATCTCCGGACCAAGGCAGGAGCATGGACATCAGAAGCATTGGTCCATGAACGTTCCTCAGGACCATAACCCTTCCAGTCAATAAGATATTGTAGTTGACCGTAACGGTGACGTGAGTCCAGGATCTTGGCCACTTCATACTCAACGCCTCGTTGAGTTTGGACTTTCGGAGTTGGAGGAAGTGAGGAATGAAACCGATTCAAGATCAGCGGTTTCAACAGGGAAACATGGAATGTCCTGGGTATTTTTAAGAAGGGAGGCAACTGGAGTCTGTAAGCAACAGGATTGATGACTTGTTCAATCTTGAAAGGACCGATATAGCGAGGTGCAAACTTCATACTGGGAACTCTTAACCTCAAATTCTTCGTGGATAACCATACCCGATCACCCACCTTGAGAGCAGGAACTGCTCGACGCTTCTTATCCGCAAACTTCTTGTACCTGAACGATGCCTTGAGCAGAGCTGATCGTACGCTCTTCCAGATATTGGCAAACTGATGCAAGGTGATATCCACTGCGGGAACAGAAGTTGCTGGAAGCGGTTGGAACTCAGGGACTTTAGGGTGGAATCCAAAGTTAGTGAAGAATGGTGTTGAAGCAGATGAAGAATGATACTGGTTGTTATGACAGAACTCGGCCCAGGGAAGTAATTGAACCCAGTCATCTTGAGAGGAGGACACATAGATGCGGAGGAAGGCCTCCAAGTCCTGATTCACCCTCTCGGTTTGACCATTGGTCTGAGGATGGTAAGCCGTGGAAAACTTTAGCTTGACTTGGAGGACTTGACATAAACTTCGCCAGAATTTGGCTGTGAATTGAACTCCTCGATCTGAGATAATTTCTTCAGGAAGACCGTGGAGTCGGAAGATCTCTTGTATGAATACTTGAGCCAACTTGGAAGCTGACGGAAGACCGGTGAGAGGAATGAAGTGTGCCATCTTGGTGAACCGGTCAACTACCACCCAGATGGTATTGAACTTGTTGCACATGGGTAAGTCTGTAATGAAATCCATCGACAAGTGGGTCCATGGTCGACGGGGAACGGATAGTGGAACCAGTTGCCCCGCAGGCGACTGGCGGGATACTTTATGTTGGGCACACTTTGGGCAAGATGCAATAAACTCCAAGACGTCCTTTTTCAGAGTTGGCCACCAATAGGACCTAGAGATAAACTCCAGGGTTTTTTGGATACCTGTATGTCCGGCAAAACGGGAAGCATGGGCCCAATGCATGAGCTTCTTCCTTAGCATCGGCTTCACAAAACTTTTCCCTGATGGGGGCGTAGAGTCCATCCCTACCGTGGAGAATGCCAACGGATTTATAATAGGATGCTTGTCTGAAGACTCTGACTCATTTTCTTGCTCCCATGAGCGGGAAAGGGCATCGGCCTTGCGATTCTGAGAGCCCGGACAGAACTGGAGTTTAAAGTCGAACCTGGAAAAGAAAAGTGCCCATCTGGCCTGACGAGGGTTGAGACATTGTGCACCCTTCAGGTATAAAAGGTTCTTGTGGTCTGTAAGTATGGTGATTGAATGAGAAGCTCCCTCCAACAGATACCTCCACTCTTCTAGAGCGAGCTTGATGGCTAGCAACTCCTGGTCGCCAATGGCATAGTTGCGCTCAGCTGGGGAGAACTTCCGGGAGAAGAAACTGCAAGGGTGTAAATGGCCATCTTTAGCCCTCTGAGATAACACCGCTCCTACTCCAACGGAGGAGGCATCCACCTCTAAGATGAAAGGAGAGTCGATGTCAGGCTGTTTCAGAACAGGCGCAGAGATGAACCTTTGTTTTAAAAGATGAAATGCTTGCATGGCTTCTTCAAACCACTTGGACGGGTTAGCACCCTTCTTAGTGAAAGCAGTAATAGGCGCCACAATGGTGGAAAAGTCTCGTATAAACTTTCGGTAATAGTTGGCGAACCCTAAGAACCTCTGGACCCCTTTGAGGGTTAAGGGTACCGGCCAATTTTGGATTGCTTGTAGTTTCTCAGGATCCATCTCTAGTCCGGAACCGGACACAATGTACCCTAGAAACGGAATGGACTTGACTTCAAAGACGCATTTTTCTAATTTGCAATAGAGATGATTGACACGGAGACGGGACAGAACCTCTTTAACCCAAAAACGATGTTCCTCTAAATCGTTGGCAAAAATGAGGATATCGTCTAGATAGACCACGACATGACGGTATAGAATGTCTCTGAAGATCTCATTGACAAAATGCTGGAAGACAGCTGGAGCATTGCTCAATCCGAAGGGCATGACGAGGTACTCATAATGTCCGTCACGGGTGTTAAAGGCGGTCTTCCACTCGTCACCCTCACGGATCCGGATGAGATTGTATGCACCTCGCAAGTCCAGCTTTGTAAAGATGGTAGCTCCGCTAACTCTGTCAAAGAGCTCAGTAATCAGGGGTAAAGGATAACGGTTCTTGATGGTAATGTCGTTCAAACCTCTGTAGTCGATGCACGGCCGCAGACCACCATCTTTCTTTTTTACAAAAAAGAAGCCTGCGCCGGCTGGAGAAGAAGAAGGTCGAATGAACCCCTTTGCTAGGTTCTCTTTAATATATTCCTCCATAGAATGCGTCTCAGGCAGAGACAACGGATAAGTTCGGCCTCGAGGTGGAACCTTCCCTGGAACGAGATCAATCGGACAGTCCCATTCTCTATGAGGAGGAAGGATATCAGCAGAAGCTTTACTGAACACATCCGTGAAATCTTGATATGGAGGAGGTGGAACATCAGACGACCTGGGGGAGGAAGAACAGACAGGCAATACTTTAAGCAAACATGTCTCAGCACAGGAGGAACCCCATGCCAGGATTTGCGTAGTCGTCCAATCAATTGTAGGATTGTGAAGACGGAGCCATGGAAGGCCCAGGACCACAGGATGTGTGGCTCTTGGAATCACTAAAAGTGAAATAAGTTCGGAATGAAGAACTCCCACTCTCAGACGAACTGGTAGAGTCCTTAGAGCAATAACTGTATCAAAAATTTTACTGCCATCCACGGCAGTTAAGGAGATGGACGAAGGAAGTCTCTCGGTGGGTAGGGACCACCGTTTAACATAGGCTTCGGTAATAAAGTTCCCAGCTGCTCCGGAATCAAGGAGGGCAATGACGTTCCGATAACGTTGAGCAATTTGGAGCGACACTGGGAGATTACAATCATGAGGAGATGGAGAGGAGATCATTATTCCTAGCCGGCCCTCTCCTGGGCGAGCTAGGGTTTGGAGTTTTCCCGGACGTTCGGGACAGGCATTGATGGTGTGAGACGGAGCTGCACAGTAAAGGCAAAGAGACTCAGAGAGACGTCTTCGGCGCTCAGCAGGAGTTAAACGGGAACGGCCAAGTTGCATGGGCTCATCTTTAGATGGTGACAGTTGACGAGGAGGAGGAGCAGAAGATTTTGGAGCAGATGATCTTCCACGCTCAGTTGCTCTCTCTCTGAAACGTAAATCAACTTTCGTGCAGAGTGAGATTAGCTCATCTAACTTAGAAGGTAAGTCTCTGGTAGCTAACTCATCTTTAATACGCTCAGATAAGCCATGCCAGAATGCAGCATACAGGGCCTCGTCGTTCCATGCCAGTTCGGATGCCAGGATCTGGAACTGTATCAGATATTGTCCTACAGTACGTGACCCCTGGCGTAAACGGAGAATCTCGGATGAAGCTGAGGTTACCCGGCCTGGCTCGTCGAAGATGCGCCTGAATGTTGACACGAAGGCAGTGTAGGAAGATAGCAGGGTGTCGGACCTCTCCCATAACGGTGATGCCCAATCAAGGGCTGAGCCACTGAGAAGAGAAATAATGTAGGCAATTTTTGTACGGTCACTGGGAAAATTGCCAGGTTGTAGCTCAAACTGAATCTCACACTGGTTGAGAAATTCCCTGCAGAATCTTGGAGATCCGTCAAATTTTGCTGGCATTGGAAGATGAAGACGTGGAGCAGAAATGGGTAAGGTGGGTGGGGTTATAGCTGGAGTCACTGTGGTTGACGCACCAGACGCGCCTGATCCACGGAGAGTTGTCTGAATCCCATCCAGCCGAGTAGAGAGATCCTGGAGACAGCGGATGATGTGGCCCTGTGCAGCCTCCTGATGTTCTAGTCGGGCTGCCAGTTCTTGCATCGGCCTGGCCGCTTGATCCTGGTCTCCGGCTGGATTCATTAGGTCAGTGCTTACTGTCACAACTGAGGGCCTGAGCTGACGGGAGGCAGCCTCAGTTGTAGGGGCTGAGATGTACCGGAACCTGGGAGGTTGTATCAGACCCCTGGACATGTAAGTAACATGAATAATAACTGCCCGAAGGCGTGACCACGACAACTTGGATAAAAGTCAATGATGTTTATTAAGACAACTCCGCAACACAGCAGCAGTAAAAGAAAACGTAAAAGTCAGCAAAGAATAAATACAGTTCCTGGGTACTACAGGATGGCAGGAGCCACAGGGCACTGGTAGTGTGAGATAGTTCTTATGATCTTCTAGATGGAAAGTCCTTACCAGGCCCGACTGTAGCAATGGAGATAACCCAGGATTGTGCCAGCTGGTGTTCCAGGAAAATCTGGGTTGCTGAAGATAAAACAGCTGCTGTGGATACTGGCTGGAACCAGACTGTTGTTAGCACGGAGTGGATACTGGCTGGAACCAGTTAAATAATAAATGAACTTGGGAGCGATGAAATATGAACTGAAATGTAGAACTTGAGAGCGGAGAAATAATAATACCGGTGGAGAGTGGTAAAGTGTAGAAAGGACACCGGCCCTTTAAGGGAAGCTGTACTCTGCTGGAAGCTGAGCTGGAAGCAGGTAATGTTGTAGCTGGAAACAGATGAATCCACAATGGATTGGAGAGTCAGGCTACACCGCAGGTGGAATGCTGGTGCGGGTCTCTATGGTGGAAGTCTTGAGACAGGAGCTGGAACCTGGAAGACAATCACAGGAGAGAGACAAACAGGAACTAGGTTTGACAACCAAAGCACTGACGCCTTCCTTGCTCAGGCACAGTGTATTTATACCTGCAGCAAGGAAGGGATTGGCTAGGCAATTATGCAGATTATCAATACTGAGAACAGATTGGTGGAAATGATCAGCTGACAGAATCCAAGATGGCTGCGCCCATGCAGACACTTGGAGGGAAGTTTGGTTTGTAATCCATGTGGTAATGAAAACAGTAATGGCGGCGCCGGCCACCGGAGACAGGAGGTGCCAGGCTGACAGATGCACATCCAACCACGCGGACACAGCGGAGGCCGCGGCTAACGTAATCGCCACTCAGACACTCTGCATGCAGAAGTTCAGGGACGGCGGCGGAGGCCGCGGGAGACGCCATGCCAGGTGTAATATGGCGTTTACTGTGACAGCGTCCCAGAGTGACAGGAGAGGATACAGGAATGTACACATCAGGATAACAGATGGGATCCGGTCCTGGAGCGCTGAGCCAGCCTTAGGAGGCATCTGATGGGTAAGAAATGGCGTCCAGATACCCGGATCGTGACAGTAGGTTACATATCAGTGTCTTTTAATCTTTTCCTAAAAATGTATTATATTAGATTATTAGCCTTCCTACCTCTGTCTGTCTGTTTTTACCCAGTTTTGTTCTATTACTGTTGTTCTAATTGTAAAAGCGCAACGGAATATGCTGCGCTATATAAGAAACTGTTAATAAATAAATAAATAATAAAATAATAGATTACTGATATGATTTAGGCTATATTACATTGCTTAATGGGTATGTGGCTAAACGTCATGATGGTAATGCCATTACTGTTATGTGACAATATACCGTAGATGTTTTGCTGTGGCCTGTTGACCTATGGGATAATTTTTTTTGTTACATTTTTTAATCTGTTTTGGACTCAGCAGATTCCTCATCTTCCACATGTGGATGTGTCCTTTTGGCTGGAGCCTTCTTACTCTGTAGTGCAGCTAAAGAAAAATATATATATAGTTTTAGTGGCCATTTTTGGTATAATGTACATGCATATGTAGCTGAATAGACATTCCCGGGTGCTCGGGTACGGCACATCGCGGCCCGGGTAGATAGATTGTTGGGAGGGGCTGGGAAAGACCCGGCGGTCTTGGTGCACGTTGGCACCAATGACAAAGTTAGCGGAAGGTTGGATGTCCTTAAGAAAGACTATAGGGACTTAGGAAAGAAACTTAGGGCAAGGACATCTAAGGTAATATTCTCAGAAATATTACCCGTGCCACGCGCTAGTCCAGGGAGGCAGAGGGAGATTAGGGAGGTAAATGTGTGGCTTAGGGATTGGTGCAGTAAAGAGGGGTTTTTGTTCCTGGAACACTGGGTGGACTTCTCAGTCAGGTGCCATCTCTTTTGTCGTGACGGATGGCACCCGACTGAGGAGGGGGCAGCTGTGCAGGGGGGAAGGATGGTTAGAAGGTTGGAGGAGATTTTAAACTAGGAGCCTGGGGGGAGGGTTTAGCTAGAAACTACGGGTCATGCAGTGAGAATAGTGGAGATGGCGGTAGTAAACGAAATGGGGGAGAAGTTGGGGGGAGGGTAAGAGCAGGCGGTAAGGTTACTAACATGGGTACTAAAAGAGATTTTACCAAAGCACTAACCAATGACGATTACAGGTCATCATTGCTACATAAGGTGAAAGATGTCCCTAACGTAAGGGAAAATACTTATCTTAGTTGTATGTATGTAAACGCTAGAAGCATTACTGGTAAAAAGGGCGAACTAGAAATACTTGCAGCACGCAAACAGTATGATAGTATAGGCATTATTGAAACTTCTCATGATTGGACAGTCAATCTAGAGGGCTATACACTGTTTAGGAGAGACAGACTAAATAAAAAGGGTGGAGGGGTGTGTCTTTACGTAAAGCCATTTTTAAAACCTGATATATGGGAAGATATTCAGGAGGAGACTGTGGACACTGTCGAGACATTATGGGTAGAAATTGCATGCGGGGAAAAAGAAATAAAAAAGTTAGTATTGGGTGTATGCTATAGGCCGCCTGGTATCAACGCATCTGATGAGGAATTGTTACTAAAGCAAATTGAAAGAGCAGCAGGAGTAGGAGACATAGTAGTGATGGGAGATTTTAACTATCCAGAGATAAACTGGAAAACGATTCATGTGATACTGCTAGGGGCAATATGTTTTTAAACACACTTAATGATTACTACTTAGTTCAACTAATTGAGGAACCAACTAGGTACAATGCAATCATAGACCTGGTATTAACAAACAATGGGGATTTGGTATCAGGTATTATAGTAGGGCAGGGGTTCTCAAACTCGGTCCTCAGGACCCCACACAGTGCTTGTTTTGCAGGTAACCAAGCAGGAGCACAGGTGTAGTAATTACTCACTGACACATTTTAAAAGGTCCACAGGTGGAGCTAATTATTTCACTTGTGATTCTGTGAGGAGACCTGCAAAACATGCACCGTGTGGGGTCCTGAGGACCGAGTTTGAGAACCTGTGTAGTAGGGGAACCCATAGGAAACAGCGACCACAATATGGTCTCATTCAATATCAGTTTTCATAAACAGCCCTATACTGGCTCAGCTAGGACTCTAAACTTTAGCAAAGCAAATTTCGAAAAGATGAGGGTATTTTTCAGGGATATTGATGGGGAAGGTTTGTTTTTAGGAAAAAATACTACGGAGAAATGGGAGGTACTAAAATTCCTGCTAGCTAAAAAGACTCTCAAATTTATTCCTACGAGCAGCAAAAAAAAAGGAATAAAAATCATAAACTGATGTGGCTTAACAAAAAGATAAAGGAACTTATGGGCAAGAAAAGGCGAGCATTTAAAAAATACAAATCTGACGGGGAAGCAGAGTCATTTCAGCACTATAAGGAATGTAACGAAATTTGCAAAAAGGAAATAAGAGCGGCTAAAGTAGAAACTGAAAAACTAGTAGCAAATGAAGGCAAAGCGAATCCCAAAAAATTCTTTAAATACATTAATAGCAAGAGATTAAAGAAGGAGAGTATAGGCCCTTTAAAAGACAAGTTGGTAGTCTTAAGCAAAAATAATAATGAATAGCGGACACACTAAATTAGTTTTTTTCAACAGTACTATTTACTAGAGAGGACCCAATTCAGGGACTAACACATAATCTCAATAATGAGAATATCCCACTGATAGGTACTTATTTAAGTGAGGAAGTAGTCTGTGACCGATTAAAACATTTAAAGATGAATAAGTCACCAGGTCCCGATGATATTCACCCAAGGCTTCTAATGGAGCTTCACTCTGAACTTGCAAAACCGATCTTTAAGGATTCAGTAATATTAGGTATGGTTCCCAAAGACTGGCGTATAGCGGAAGTAGTGCCTATATTCAAAAAGGGAAGTAAAGCTGAACCAGGTAATTATAGACCAGTTAGTCTTACATCTATAGTGGGGAAAGTATTGGAAGGTATTCTAAGAGATAGTATACAGAAGTTCCTTGAAGTCAATAAGGTCATTAAAAGGAATCAACATGGGTTTATGAAGGACAGATCCTATCAAACCAACTTACTTGGCTTTTATGAAACAGTAAGCGCAAACCTAGATCAGGGTAAAGAGGTGGATGTAATCTTTTTAGATTTTGCCAAAGCATTCAACATTGTACCACACATGAGACTTATCTACAAGCTACAAAAAACAGGGCTAGGAAACACAATATGCACTTGGGTCAAAAACTGGTTAGATAATAGGGAGCAGCGCGTTGTGGTTAATGGATCTTTTTCAAATTGGACTGAAGTGCTAAGTGGTGTGCTGCAAGGCTCAGTATTAGGACCGCTATTGTTCAATATTTTCATTAACGACCTAACAGAAGGTCTAGAGAGCATGGTGTCAATTTTTGCAGATGATACCAAATTGTGTAAAGTTATAAATGCAGAGGGGGATGCTGAGTCGCTTCAGAATGACTTTGTTAAATTAGAAACTTGGGCAGCGAAATGGAGAATGCACTTCAATACAGACAAGTGTGAGGTAATGCACTGTGGTTACAAGAACAAAAATAACACCTACCTACTAAATGGGGTAAAATTAGGGGATTCTGTACTGGAAAATAACTTAGGTGTCCTCATAGATAGCAAACTAAGTAGTAGTACCCAAAGTAGGACTGCAGCAAAGGAGGCTAATAAGATATTAGCATGCATAAAATGGGGAATTGATGCTAGGGACGAGAGTATTATACTCCCGTTATATAAATCACTTGTGAGGCCACATCTTGAATACTGTGTACAATTCTGGGCACCTTACAAAAAGGATATCCTGGAGCTAGAAAAGGTTCAGAGGTGGGCGACCAAACTAATTAAGGGTATGGAGATACGAGGAAAGGCTTGCAAGACTAGGCATGTTTACACTGGAAAAGAGGAGATTAAGAGGGGACATGATCAACATTTACAAATATATAAGGGGACAATATACAGATATTGCGCAGGACCTCTTTTTGGTTAGATCAACACAGATAACTTGTGGACACTCACTCAGGTTAGAGGAGAGGAGATTCCGCACAATACGGCATAAAGGCTTTTTTACGGTAAGGACGATACGTGTTTGGAATTCCCTGCCTGAGGGAGTTGTAATGGCCAACTCAGTCAACACCTTTAAGAATGGGTTAGATAAATTCCTAATGGATAAGGATATCCAGGGTTACGGGGCATAGTCACGCACTATGGTTATTATAAAAAGAGGGATAAAATGTAACGGCAGTCATCAACTTCAGGCAAAAATTTTATACAAAATAATCGTGCATAGGAGACCACAAATAGGTTGAACTCGATGGACAATTGTCTTTTTTCAACCTTAGATACTATGTTACTATGTTACTATGTATGTTACATCTTTGTTAAAAAATAAGCAACCATCATTATTTAATAATGGACATCACATCCTGTGACTCAGGTGACTTATGGGGGCCAATGGATCACTTTCTTTTAAAATAATCAACCCACATAATGTAACTTGCATTCTGCTGTGAAAGTTTTTAACAGGCTTCCCCATGAGAAATCTTGCATGCTGTCACATGCACAAATTTTATATTGGATTGGGTGCAAACACACAAAAAAGTTCATTGATCTGGCAAATCATAAATGACTCCCAATGAGCCAAGCTAAAAGCCTGCAGAATGCACCAACTTATCTACAACCACTAATGCTTCATCTCTATACAACTAAAATGTATCTGATTTTGTAACATAGAAAGCAAGGCAGCTAGCTATTCTCAGGTGGTTCAGGCAAATTAACGAGTATCTTTAGCCTAAAAACAAACATATGCTAAGCTGAAGATTGAATTACTAATAATATTTTTCTCCATAAAACTTTTCTTACAGATTTCAGTATGCATGTCTAGGAGCTATAGTAATCCCGGGACAAAGATCTAGGCTGGTACCAAGTTGTATGCACTGGAAAATTACAAAAATAATTACAATCTTAACAGCAAGTAATGTTGGAGGCTAAACCAACTTTTAGTACTGTAAGTCTTTGCATAACATGAAGTGTTATTGACACAAGGAAAGTAGGTCAATGCAAATTCTCCATGAACTTATTTATAATATTTCTAATCTTACAAGTAATGTGCGCATCTTATTTGGAATGATTTTAGACTCACTCAAATACGAATTTTTCTATAGTCATTTATTAAATTGAATTCTCATACGTCTTAGAGGATGCTGGGGACCACATCAAGACCATGGGGTATAGACGGGATCCACAGGAGACATGGGCACTATTAAGACTTTTCATTGGGTGTGAACTGGCTCCTCCCTCTATGCCCCTCCTCCAAACCTCAGTTTTAGAAATGTGCCCAGGCAGACTGGATGCCCTCTGAGGAGCTCTACTGAGTTTCTCTGAAAAGACTTATGTTAGGTTTTTTTATTTTCAGGGACAACTGCTGGCAACAGACTCCCTGCTTCGTGGGACCTAGGGGGCAGAAGCAGAACCAACTTCCTAAAGAGTTTCATGGCTCTGCTTCTGGCTGACAGGACACCATTAGCTCCTGAAGGGTACTCAACTCTAGCCGTGTCTAGATGCTCACTCCCACAGCACGCCGTCACCCCCCTAGCAGAGCCAGAAGTCAGAAGACAGGTGAGTATGAGAAGAATGAACTTCTATCAAGTAAGTGACGGCTGTGGTACGGCGCGGCTGGCGGGAGCGCAGCGCGCCATTGCTGCCCACACATACAGGCACTGCAGGGTGCAGGGTGCGGGGGGAGGCGCCCTGGGCAGCAAAAATATACCTGAAACTGGCTAAAAGGGGGCATAAGATGCCGCTGGCACAGCCCTACCCCCGCCAGTATAAATATCATAATGTGTACAGAGTGTAAGGACGCGCCATTGCGGGGGTGGAGCTTCTTCCTCAGGCAGCCAGCACACTGCTCAGCGCCATTTTCTCTCTCTCCTCAGGCTGCAGAGAACACGCTGGTCCTCTCCTCCACTTCTGACAAGTACAGGGTGCTATTAAGGGGGTTGCACAAAGCGATTGTGGTGCATTTAATAGCATGAATTACTGTTTAAAAGCGCTATTTGGCTGTGGGCATTCTGTGTTCACAGGCATGGCATACTGGCGCTGGGATTGTGAACTGGCTGCTCCTATACTGTGTCCCTCTGACAGATTTTACTGTGGTCTGTCCCCAAATAAGTCCCAGTGTGTCTGTGAGTGCGCTGTACATGTGTGAGGCATGTCTGAGGCAGGAAGTTCCTCCCCGGAGGAAGCCATTTTAGGGACACAGACTTATAATGTGGTGGTGCTGCCGGCACACCAAGAGCCTGCATGGGTGAAAGAGATACGTGACAGTATGCATCTGATTAACCGAAGATTAGATAAGTCTGAATCTAAGGCTGCATGCTGGAGAAAATCTGTGGAAGATGTGATTTTTCAGGATGCTGTTATTCCTTATGCAGGCGGCCCCTCTGGGTCACATAAGAGACCATTTGCGAATGTTGTAAACACTGATACCGACACGGACTTTGATTCTTGTGTTGACGATAGTGACTCCAGAGAGATAGCTCATAAATTGGCAAAAAGTATACAATATATGATTGTGGCGATAAGGGACTTGTTGGAGGTTACAGAAACCACTCCTGTACCTCAGGAGAAGGCTTATTTATGTAAGGAAAAGAAATCCAAAGTCATGTTCCCTCCTTCACACAAACTAAATGCTCTTTTTGAAGGGATGTGGGTGAATCCTGATAGGAAATTTCGTATTCCCAAAGGGATTCAGTTAGCTTACCCTTTCCCAGCTGAGGACAGGAAAAAATGGGAGTCACCCCCTGTGTTAGACAGTGCGGTTTCCAGGTTGACAAAGAAGGTAATTCTCCCTGCACCTGGCACGGCTTCACTTAAGGAGCCGGCAGACCGCAAAATGGAAACGACATTGAAATCCATTTATGTTACCAATCGTACACTGCTCAGGCCCACTATTGCCTGCGCGTGGGTGAGTCGCGCTATTGAAAAATGGTCAGAAAGCGTGTCATCAGAAATTGACACGATTGATAAAGATGTGATACTCCTTAAGTTAGGGAATATCAAGGACGCTGCCGCCTACATGCTGGAAGCAATGAAGGATATCGCACTCTTGAGTTCACAAGCCGCTACCATTGCAGTATCGGCTAAGCTGGCGTTGTGGATTCGCCAGGGGAACGTGGATGCAGATTCCAAAAGGAACATGGAGGTGCTCCCATATAAAGGTGAGGCCTTATTTGGCGATGGCCTGGATGCGTTAGTCCCGGCGGCTACCGCAGGTAAGTCGACATTTTTGCCCTCTGCGCGTGCACCGGCAAAAAAGACCTATCACCTGCAAATGCAGTCCTTTCGGCCCAATAAATACAAAAAGACGAGAGGTTCGCCCTTCTTTGCAGGTAGGAGAAGAGGAAGGGGAAAGAAGTCCACAGCGGCTCCAGGTTCCCAAGAACAGAAGTCTACCCCTACTTCTGCCAAATCCTCAGCATGACGCTGGAGCTCCCTTGCGGGAGGCTGCTCGGGTGGGGGCACATCTCAAACTCTTCAGCCGAGGTTGGATTCTGTCTGGCTTGGATCCCTGGGTGTTGCAGATAGTATCCCAGGGATACAAACTGGAGTTTCAAGACGTTCCCCCATGCCAATTTTTCAAATCGACCTTGCCAGTCTCTCCACCAGAGAGAGAAGCAGTAACAGCGGCAATCCAAAAATGATGTCTAGACCAGGTCATAGTCCTGGTACTGTTGTCACAACAAGGGCGGGGTTTTTATTCAAGCCTCTATGTTGTTCTGAAGCCGGACGGCTCGGTCAGACCGATCCTAAACCTAAAGGATCTGAATTGCTACCTGAAAAGGTTCAAGTTCAAGATGGAATCACTTCGGGCGGTGATTGCCAGTCTGGAGGAGGGGGACTACTTGGTGTCGGTGGACATAAAGGATGCTTGTTCCTATTTATCCTCCTCACCAGGCTTATCTGAGATTCGCGGTTCAGGATTGCCATTACCAATTCCAGACGTTACCTTTTGGCCTCTCCACAGCGCTGAGGGTATTCACCAAGGTGATGGCGGAGATGATGGTCCTCCTTCGTCAGAAAGGAGTCAATATACTTCCTTATCTGGACGATCTCCTGATAATGGCGAGATCCAGGGAGCAGTTGTTACAAAACATATCACTCTCTCTGTCAATACTCCAACAACACGGGTGGATCATACCTTACACAAAGTCACAGTTGGAACCGGCGACAAGGTTGTCTTTCCTTGGGATGATTCTGGACACAGAAGTTCAGAGAGTATTTTTGCCGTTGGAAAAGGTGGTGGAAATACAGAAAATGGTAAAACAGATACTGAAACCATCCTGTGTGTCGATCCATCAGTGCATACGGTTGTTGGGGAAGATGGTGGCGGCCTACGGGGCCATACAGTCTGGTAGGTTCCATGCCAGAGTATTCCAGTGGGACCTGTTGGACAAGTGGTCGGGGTCACACCTACACATGCACCGAAAGATAATCCTGTCATCAAAAGCCAGGATTTCGCTCCTGTGTTGGTTACACAGCTCTCACCTACTAGAGTGACACTGGTTCGGGATTCAGGACTGGGTCCTGGTAACCACGGATGCAAGTCTCCGAGGCTGGGGAGCAGTCTCTCAGGGAGAAAACTTCCAAGGACGTTGGTCACATCAGGAAGCATGCCTTCACATAAACGTGCTGGAGCTAAGAGCCATTTACAACGGCCTTCAAACAGTGGTACATCTTCTTCAAGACCGTCCTGTGCAGATCCAGGCGGACAATGTAACAGCAGTCGCGTACATAAACAGGCAGGGCGGAGCGAAAAGCAGAGCGGCAATGGCAGAGGCGACAAAAATCCTTCGCTAGGCAGAAAAACATCTACAAGCTCTGTCGGCAATATTCATTCCGGGAGTAGACAACTGGGAAGCAGACTTCCTCAGCAGACACGATCTCCATCCAGGAGAGTGGGGCCTCCACCAAGAAGTTTTCGCAGAGGTGACAAGTCTTTGGGGAGTTCCTCAAGTAGACATGATGGCATCTCGCCTCAACAAGAAGCTTCAGAGATACTGTTCCAGGTCGAGAGACCCTCAAGCAGTAGCAGTGGATGCGCTAGTGACCCAGTGGGATTTCCCATCAGTGTATGTCTTCCCTCCACTTCCGCTGATCCCAAAAGTACTCAGGATCATAAGAAAAACAAGGGTTCGAGCAATCTTCATTGCCCCAGACTGGCCAAGGAGGGCTTGGTACCCAGATCTTCAGCAGTTGCTCATAGAAGATCCTCGGCCTCTTCCTCCTCGTGAGGACCTGCTGCAGCAGGGGCCGTGCATGTACCAAGACTTACTGCGGCTACGTTTGACGGCATGGCTGTTGAGCGCCGGATCCTAGCCAGGAAGGGTATTTCCAAGGAAGTCATCCCCACCCTTATTCAGGCCAGAAAGGGAGTAACGTCGAAACATTACCACCGTATTTGGAGGAAATATGTGTCTTGGTGTGAATCCAAGAAAGCTCCTACAGAAGAGTTTCACTTAGGGCGTTTTCTCCATTTTTTACAGGATGGTGTGGAGGCGTGCCTCCGATTGGGATCAATCAAGGTCCAGATTTCGGCCTTGTCATTGTTCTTCCAAAAACAATTGGCCTCTCTTCCATAGGTTCAGACCTTCGTGAAAGGGGTTCTGCACATCCAACCTCCATTCGTGCCTCCAGTGGCACCATGGGACCTTAACGTGGTATTGCAGTTCCTTCAATCGGATTGGTTTGAGCCTCTACAAAAGATAGAGTTGAAGTTTCTCACTTGGAAAGTGGTGATGCTTTTGGCTTTGGCATCTGCAAGACGAGTGTCTGAATTGGGGGCCTTGTCTCACAAGAGCCCTTACCTGAACTTCCATGAAGATAGGGCAGAGTTGAGAACTCGACAACATTTTCTTTCTAAGGTGGTTTCATCTTTTCACATAAACCAACCTATTGTAGTGCCAGTAGTTACTGACACATTCACTGAATCAAAATCTCTAGATGTGGTTAGAGCTTTGAAAATCTATGTTGCTAGAACGGCTTGTATACGGAAAACAGAGGCCCTGTTTGTCCTGTATGCTCACAACAAAATTGGGTGTCCTGCTTCCAAGCAGACTATTGCACGGTGGATCAGAAATACGATTCAGCAAGCTCATACTACGGCTGGATTGCCGTTACCGACGTCGGTGAAGGCCCATTCCACTAGGAAGGTGGGCTCATCCTGGGCGGCTGCCCGGGGGGTCTCGGCATTATAACTGTGCTGAGCAGCTACTTGGTCAGGGTCAAACACATTTGCTAAGTTCTACAAATTTGACACCTTGGCCGATGAAGACCTGAAGTTTGGTCAATCGGTGCTGCAGGGTCATCCGCACTCTCCCGCCCGCACTGGAGCTTTGGTATAAACCCCATGGTCTTGATGTGGTCCCCAGCATCCGCTAGGATGTATGAGAAAATAAGATTTTGATACCTACCGGTAAATCCTTTTCTCCTAGTCCATAGAGGATGCTGGGCGCCCGTCCCAGTGCGTATTTTACCTGCAGTTTAGTTATTCGGGTTACACAAGTTGTGTTATCTTAGTTTCAGCATGTTGCTGCAATGCAATTGTTTCATGCCTGTTGGCATGTGTTATGTTGAATGCCATGTGTGCGGCATGGTTGAGGGTGTGAGTTGGTATGTATCTCACCACTAGTATTAAAGTAAGTCCTTTCCTCGAAATGTCCGTCTCCCTGGGCACAGTTCCTATAACTGAGGTCTGGAGGAGGGGCATAGAGGGAGGAGCCAGTTCACACCCAATGAAAAGTCTTAAGAGTGCCCATGTCTCCTGCGGATCCCGTCTATACCCCATGGTGTTGATGTGGTCCCCAGCATCCTCTACGGACTAGGAGAAGAGGATTTACCGGTAGGTATCAAAATCCTATTTTTAACATGTGGAGTGTTACATTTTACAAATAAATGTAGCAAAGTATTGTTCACAAACATTTGTTGTAGGATATGTAAAATATTAATGTAGAAAATAAAATATACACAAGGCATCGAACGTTCTGAACACTTCTTCCTGTGCCTCCAGTATTTAGCAGTCATCTCCACTGACAATGCATATACACTAAGCATGGGGCTGCTCTGTGCTAGATTAGTACTGAGATATGACTTCAAAATGGGCAGAAATTCAAGGCATCAATGGTTTAGGGGTTTCAATGTACAGAAAGACTGTACCTAGATAGATGGTCAATAGGCTGACACCATATGGTCAACATGCATTAGGTCAACAGAGTCAAAACGTCAACATGACAATGATAGACACACATAAGGTCGACATGATTTTTTGGGGGTGTTCACATATTTTCCATCTTTTGTTTGATTTACCATCCACATAGACTATGTGGCCAGGAAAGCGAGCCTGCAAGGTTCTACATATGCAATAATTGTGTGTCAAGGTTTTTTGTATTGACCATTTCCATGTCGTCCTTTTGACTGTGTCAGACTTTTGACACTGTTGACTTAATGCATGTTTACCATGAACTAATGATTGTCTGTCTAAACACTGTTGTCTTCTATACTACATCCAGGGTTTAGGATGTCACTGCCCATACAGTACATGAATATGCAGTCACTTTTATCTAGATGGTCGCAGCTAGGGGTATTACACACAGAGATCCTCGCTGCAGTAATAAAGGTCCTGTTAAATTTAATGCTCATCAGTAATCTATAATCTCTTTACACTTCGCATTCCTCTTATGTTGAAATAATTATTGCTCTTTATTAGAATAGTGCTGACATACTACACAGCTCGGTACAGAGAATGTTTATTAATTTACATCAGTCATGACCCATCGGGACCTTACAAACTTATTACACACAAAGCAGTCACACACCCTAGAGGCAATTTAGTTACAAGCCAATTAACCTACCAAAACATACATGGAGAGAGTGTATAAACTTTCCACCAGCACACGGAGAGCATAGAATCTCTCCACAGACTCAGAGAGAGAATCCAAAATCTCGACATACTGTACACAATGACAGAGTCCAAAATCTCCACATACTGTACAAAGGGAGAGAGTCCAAAATCTCCACATACTGTACTCAGGGAGAGAGTCCAAAATCTCCACATACCGTACTCAGGGAGAGAGTCCAAACTGTCCCGAGACACAGGTAAATCATACAAATTATCCTCATACAATCGGAGAGCATCCAAACTCTCCATATAGAAACATGGAAACATAGAATTTGACGGTAGATAAGAACCAATTGTCCCATCTAGTCTGCCATATTTTTATCTCAAACCTTATTTGATCCTTATTTCTTTCTTTCTTTCTATCTATCTATCCCATGCAGGATACACAGGAAGACCATCCAAACTCTCCATAGATACAGGGAGAGCATCCAAAATCTCCATATATACAGGCAGAGCATCCAAACTCTCCATATATACAGGCAGAGCATCAAAACTCTCCATATATACAGGCTTAGCATCCAAACTCTATGAAGTCATATTATCAGCATTCAGAATGTGGATACTAATGATAAATGCTTCTCAATGTCAACACACAGAATGTAAAAACTTTGTTCATAAAGTCAACACTGACCATGTCAACATTCACTCATTGACATACTTTATGTGGACATTATGAATGTCTTACTCGTCAAACTACCACATCCCACAGTGCATCCAAACTTCCCAGAGAAACAGGAGGAGCATGAAACTCTCCACAGCCATAGGGAGTGCATCCAATCTTCCTTCCCACAGACACAGGGCAGCATCCCATCTTCCAACGCACACACAGAGAGCATCCCATCTTCCCACAGACACAGGGAGAGCATCCCATCTTCCCACAGACACAGGGAGAGCATCCCATCTTCCCACAGACACAGGGAGAGCATCCCATCTTCCCACACACACAGAGAGAGCATCCCATCTGCCCACACACACACAGAGAGCATCCCATCTTCCCACACACACACAGAGAGAGCATCCCATCTTCCCACAGACACAGGGAGAGCATCCCATCTTCCCACACACACAGAGAGAGCATCCCATCTTCCCACAGACACAGGGAGAGCATCCCATCTTCCCACACACACAGAGAGCGCATCCCATCTTCCCACAGACACAGGGAGAGCATCCCATCTTCCCATAGACACACAGAGAGCACCCCATCTTCCCACAGACACAGGGAGAGCATCCCATCTTCCCATAGACACAGGGAGAGCATCCCATCTTCCCACACACACAGAGAGAGCATCCCATCTTCCCACACACACAGAGAGAGCATCCCATCTTCCCACAGACACAGGGAGAGCATCCCATCTTCCCACAGACACAGGGAGAGCATCCCATCTTCCCACACACACAGAGAGAGCATCCCATCTTCCCACAGATACAGGGAGAGCATCCCATCATCCCACACACAGAGGGAGAGCATCCCATCTTCCCACACACACAGAGAGAGCATCCCATCTTCCCACAGACACAGGGAGAGCATCCCATCTTCCCACACACACAGGGAGAGCATCCCATCTTCCCACACACACAGAGAGAGCATCCCATCTTCCCACAGACACAGGGAGAGCATCCCATCTTCCCACACACACAGAGAGAGCATCCCATCTTCCCACAGACACAGGGAGAGCATCCCATCTTCCCATAGACACACAGAGAGCACCCCATCTTCCCACAGACACAGGGAGAGCATCCCATCTTCCCATAGACACAGGGAGAGCATCCCATCTTCCCACACACACAGAGAGAGCATCCCATCTTCCCACACACACAGAGAGAGCATCCCATCTTCCCACAGACACAGGGAGAGCATCCCATCTTCCCACAGACACAGGGAGAGCATCCCATCTTCCCATAGACACACAGAGAGCATCCCATCTTCCCACAGACACAGGGAGAGCATCCCATCTTCCCATAAACACAGGGAGAGCATCCCATCTTCCCACAGACACAGAGAGAGCATCCCATCTTCCCACAGACACAGAGAGAGCATCCCATCTTCCCACAGACACAGGGAGAGCATCCCATCTTCCCACACACACAGAGAGAGCATCCCATCTTCCCACAGACACAGGGAGAGCATCCCATCTTCCCACACACACAGAGAGAGCATCCCATCTTCCCACAGACACAGGGAGAGCATCCCATCTTTCCATAGACACACAGAGAGCATCCCATCTTCCCACAGACACAGGGAGAGCATCCCATCTTCCCACACACACAGAGAGAGCATCCCATCTTCCCACAGACATAGGGAGAGCATCCCATCTTCCCACAGACACAGAGAGAGCATCCCATCTTCCCACAGACATAGGGAGAGCATCCCATCTTCCCACAGACACATAGAGAGCATTCCATCTTCACACACACACAGGAAGAGCATCCCATCTTCCCACAGACACATAGAGAGCATTCCATCTTCACACACACACAGGAAGAGCATCCCATCTTCCCATAGACACAGGGCAAGCATCCCATCTTCCCACAGACACAGGGAGAGCATCCAATCTTCCCACACACACAGAGAGCATCCCATCTTCCCACAGACACAGAGAGAGCATCCCATCTTCCCACAGACATAGGGAGAGCATCCCATCTTCCCACAGACACAGGGCAAGCATCCCATCTTCCCACAGACACAGGGCAAGCATCCCATCTTCCCACAGACACAGGGAGAGCATTCCATCTTCACACACACACACAGGGAGAGCATCCCATCTTCCCATAGACACAGGGCAAGCATCCCATCTTCCCACAGACATAGGGAGAGCATCCCATCTTCCCACAGACACAGGTCAAGCATCCCATCTTCCCACAGACACAGGGAGAGCATCCCATCTTCCCACAGACACAGGGAGAGCATCCCATCTTCCCACACACACAGAGAGCGCATCCCATCTTCCCACAGACACAGGGAGAGCATCCCATCTTCCCATAGACACACAGAGAGCACCCCATCTTCCCACAGACACAGGGAGAGCATCCCATCTTCCCATAGACACAGGGAGAGCATCCCATCTTCCCACACACACAGAGAGAGCATCCCATCTTCCCACACACACAGAGAGAGCATCCCATCTTCCCACAGACACAGGGAGAGCATCCCATCTTCCCACAGACACAGGGAGAGCATCCCATCTTCCCACAGACACAGGGAGAGCATCCCATCATCCCACACACAGAGGGAGAGCATCCCATCTTCCCACACACACAGAGAGAGCATCCCATCTTCCCACAGACACAGGGAGAGCATCCCATCTTCCCACACACACAGGGAGAGCATCCCATCTTCCCACACACACAGAGAGAGCATCCCATCTTCCCACAGACACAGGGAGAGCATCCCATCTTCCCACACACACAGAGAGAGCATCCCATCTTCCCACAGACACAGGGAGAGCATCCCATCTTCCCATAGACACACAGAGAGCATCCCATCTTCCCACACACACAGGGAGAGCATCCCATCTTCCCATAGACACAGGGAGAGCATCCCATCTTCCGACACACACAGAGAGAGCATCCCATCTTCCCACAGACATAGGGAGAGCATCCCATCTTCCCACAGACACAGGGCAAGCATCCCATCTTCCCACAGACACATAGAGAGCATTCCATCTTCACACACACACAGGAAGAGCATCCCATCTTCCCATAGACACAGGGCAAGCATCCCATCTTCCCACACACACAGAGAGCATCCCATCTTCCCACACACACAGAGAGCATCCCATCTTCCCACAGACACAGAGAGAGCATCCCATCTTCCCACAGACATAGGGAGAGCATCCCATCTTCCCGCAGACACAGGGCAAGCATCCCATCTTCCCACAGACACAGGGAGAGCATTCCATCTTTACACACACACAGGGAGAGCATCCCATCTTCCCATAGACACAGGGCAAGCATCCCATCTTCCCACAGACATAGGGAGAGCATCCCATCTTCCCACAGACACAGGTCAAGCATCCCATCTTCCCACAGACACAGGGAGAGCATCCCATCTTCCCACACACACAGAGAGAGCATCCCATCTTCCCACACACACAGGGAGAGCATCCCATCTTCCCACAGACACAGGGAGAGCATCCCATCTTCCCACAGACACAGGGAGAGCATCCCATCTTCCCACAGACACAGGGAGAGCATCCCATCTTCCCACAGACACAGGGAGAGCATCCCATCTTCCCACACACACAGGGAGAGCATCCCATCTTCCCACACACACACAGGGAGAGCATCCCATCTTCACACAGACACAGGTAGAGCATCCCATCTTCCCACACACACAGGGAGAGCATCCCATCTTCCCACAGACAGAGGGAGAGCATCCCATCTTCCCACACACACAGAGAGAGCATCCCATCTTCCCACACACACAGGGAGAGCATCCCATCTTCCCACAGACACAGAGAGAGCATCCCATCTTCCCACACACACAGGGAGAGCATCCCATCTTCCCATAGACACAGGGAGAGCATCCCATCTTCCCACAGACACAGGGAGAGCATCCCATCTTCCCACAGACACAGGGAGAGCATCCCATCTTCCCACAGACATAGGGAGAGCATCCCATCTTCCCACACACACAGAGAGAGCATCCCATCTTCCCATAGACACAGGGAGAGCATCCCATCTTCCCACAGACACAGGGAGAGCATCCCATCTTCCCACAGACACAGAGAGAGCATCCCATCTTCCCACAGACACAGAGAGAGCATCCCATCTTCCCACAGAAACAGGGAGAGCATCCCATCTTCCCACACACTCAGGGAGAGCATCCCATCTTCCCACACACACAGGGAGAGCATCCCATCTTCCCATAGACACAGGGAGAGCATCCCATCTTCCCACAGACACAGGGAGAGCATCCCATCTTCCCACAGACAATGGGAGAGCATCCCATCTTCCCACACACACAGAGAGAGCATCCCATCTTCCCACAGACACAGGGAGAGCATCCCATCTTCCCACACACACTGAGAGAGCATACCATCTTCCCATAGACACAGGGAGAGCATCCCATCTCCCCACAGACACAGGGAAAGCATCCCATCTTCCCACAGACACAGGGAAAGCATCCCATCTTCCCACACACACAGAGAGAGCATCCCATCTTCCCACAGACACCGGGAGAGCATCCCATCTTCCCACACACACAGGGAGAGCATCCCATCTACCCACAGACACAGGGAGAGCATCCCATCTTCCCATAGACACAGGGAGAGCATCCCATCTTCCCACAGACACAGGGAGAGCATCCCATCTTCCCACAGACACAGGGAGAGCATCCCGTCTTCCCACAGACACAGGGAGAGCATCCCATCTTCCCACACACACAGAGAGCATCCCATCTTCCCACAGACACAGAGAGAGCATCCCATCTTCCCACAGACATAGGGAGAGCATCCCATCTTCCCGCAGACACAGGGCAAGCATCCCATCTTCCCACAGACACAGGGAGAGCATTCCATCTTTACACACACACAGGGAGAGCATCCCATCTTCCCATAGACACAGGGCAAGCATCCCATCTTCCCACAGACATAGGGAGAGCATCCCATCTTCCCACAGACACAGGTCAAGCATCCCATCTTCCCACAGACACAGGGAGAGCATCCCATCTTCCCACACACACAGAGAGAGCATCCCATCTTCCCACACACACAGGGAGAGCATCCCATCTTCCCACAGACACAGGGAGAGCATCCCATCTTCCCACAGACACAGGGAGAGCATCCCATCTTCCCACAGACACAGGGAGAGCATCCCATCTTCCCACAGACACAGGGAGAGCATCCCATCTTCCCACACACACAGGGAGAGCATCCCATCTTCCCACACACACACAGGGAGAGCATCCCATCTTCCCACAGACACAGGTAGAGCATCCCATCTTCCCACACACACAGGGAGAGCATCCCATCTTCCCACACACACAGGGAGAGCATCCCATCTTCCCACACACACAGAGAGAGCATCCCATCTTCCCACACACACAGGGAGAGCATCCCATCTTCCCACAGACACAGAGGGGTATATTTACTAAGCTCCCGATTTTGACCGAGATGCCGTTTTTTCTTCAAAGTGTCATCTCGGTTAATCTCGGTCATTTACTAAACACTAATCACGGCAGTGATGAGGGCATTCGTAATTTTTTGCAAGTTCAGGTAAAAAATTACGAATGAATACACCATCGGTCAAAACGCGGCTGTTTAAGTATGAATCTCGGTCATTTACTAAGAAGTGCAAAGCCAAAAAAGAACAAACACTGCCGTGAAAAATTACAACTCGTAAAAAAGTGCTAAAAAAAACAGACCTTTTTTTTTTATTCGTGATTGGATAGGCATGCACGGATCCATGAGATCCGTGCATGTATATCAGTGGGAAGGGGTGGAAACGTGCTTATTTTTTTAAAAAAAATTGCGTGGGGTCCCCCCTCCTAAGCATAACCAGCCTCGGGCTCTTTGAGCCGATCCTGGTTGCAGAAATATGGTGAAAAAAATGACAGGGGTTCCCCCATATTTAAGCAACCAGCATCGGGCTCTGCGCCTGGTCCTGGTCCCAAAAATACGGGGGACAAAAAGAGTAGGGGTCCCCCGTATTTTTAAAACCAGCACCGGGCTCCACTAGCTGGACAGATAATGCCACAGCCGGGGGTCACTTTTATACAGCGCCCTGCGGCCGTGGCATCAAAAATCCAACTAGTCACCCCTGGCCGGGGTACCCTGGGGGAGTGGGAACCCCTTCAATCAAGGGGTCCCCCACCCCAGCCACCCAAGGGCCAGGGGTGAAGCCCGAGGCTGTCCCCCCCCATCCAATGGGCTGCGGATGGGAGGGCTGATAGCCTTTGTTGTAAAATAAAAGATATTGTTTTTAGTAGCAGTACTACAAGTCCCAGCAAGCCTCCCCCGCATGCTGGTACTTGGAGAACCACAAGTACCAGCATGCGGCGGAAAAACGGGCCCGCTGGTACCTGTAGTACTACCACTAAAAAAATACCCAAAAAAACACAAGACACACACACCGTGAAAGTATAATTTTATTACATACATACACACATACATACATACTTACCTTATGTTCCCACGCAGGTCGGTCCTCTTCTCCAGTAGAATCCAAGGGGTACCTGTTGAATAAATTATACTCACGAGATCCAGGGGTCCAGGCTCCTCGGCAAATCCAGGGATAATCCACGTACTTGAATAAAACAAAAAAAACGGTTGCCCGACCACGAACTGAAAGGTGACCCATGTTTGCACATGGGTCACCTTTCCACGAATGCCAGAAACCCACTTTGCCTTCTGGCTAAGTGGGTTTCTTCAGCCAATCAGGGAGTGCCACGTTGTAGCACTCTCCTGATCAGCTGTGTGCTCCTGTCCTCACTGACAGGCGGCACACGGCAGTGTTACAATGTAGCGCCTATGCGCTACATTGTAACCAATGATGGGAACTTTCTGCCCTGCGGTTGACCTAAAGTGACGTCACCGCTGAGCAGAAAGTTCCCATCATTGGTTACAATGTAGCGCATAGGCGCTACATTGTAACACTGCCGTGTGCCGCCTGTCAGTGAGGACAGGAGCACACAGCTGATCAGGAGAGTGCTACAACGTGGCACTCCCTGATTGGCTGAAGAAACCCACTTAGCCAGAAGGCAAAGTGGGTTTCTGGCATTCGTGGAAAGGTGACCCATGTGCAAACATGGGTCACCTTTCAGTTCGTGGTCGGGCAACCGTTTTTTTGTTTTATTCAAGTACGTGGATTATCCCTGGATTTGCCGAGGAGCCTGGACCCCTGGATCTCGTGAGTATAATTTATTCAACAGGTACCCCTTGGATTCTACTGGAGAAGAGGACCGACCTGCGTGGGAACATAAGGTAAGTATGTATGTATGTGTGTATGTATGTAATAAAATTATACTTTCACGGTGTGTGTGTCTTGTGTTTTTTTGGGTATTTTTTTAGTGGTAGTACTACAGGTACCAGCGGGCCCGTTTTTCCGCCGCATGCTGGTACTTGTGGTTCTCCAAGTACCAGCATGCGGGGGAGGCTTGCTGGGACTTGTAGTACTGCTACTAAAAACAATATCTTTTATTTTACAACAAAGGCTATCAGCCCTCCCATCCGCAGCCCATTGGATGGGGGGGGGCAGCCTCGGGCTTCACCCCTGGCCCTTGGGTGGCTGGGGGGGGGGGACCCCTTGATTGAAGGGGTTCCCACTCCCCCAGGGTACCCCGGCCAGGGGTGACTAGTTGGATTTTTGATGCCACGGCCGCAGGGCGCTGTATAAAAGTGACCCCCGGCTGTGGCATTATCTGTCCAGCTAGTGGAGCCCGGTGCTGGTTTTAAAAATACGGGGGACCCCTACTCTTTTTGTCCCCCGTATTTTTGGGACCAGGACCAGGCGCAGAGCCCGATGCTGGTTGCTTAAATATGGGGGAACCCCTGTCATTTTTTTTCCCATATTTCTGCAACCAGGATCGGCTCAAAGAGCCCGAGGCTGGTTATGCTTAGGAGGGGGGACCCCACGCATTTTTTTTGTGGATTTTACATTGTTTAATTAAAAATAAAAAATAAAAAGAACCCCAGCACGGATCACACAGATCCGGCCGAGATTGATTGTAAAAAAAAACGGCAGTGTTTTGCTAATCACTGCCGTAAAATTAGGTAAAAAAAAACGAATGACATCGACATCGGAAGAAAAGAAAAACACGAATACGACAGCTTAGTAAATCCATCGTAATAAATTCAAAAAGTTGCAGTTTTACACTGTCGATGTCATTCGTGATTGAACTTTGACCTATTTTCGGAAATTACGAATGAGAGTAAATGTACCCCAGAGAGAGCATCCCATCTTCCCACACACACAGGGAGAGCATCCCATCTTCCCACAGACACAGAGAGAGCATCCCATCTTCCCACACACACAGGGAGAGCATCCCATCTTCCCATAGACACAGAGAGAGCATCCCATCTTCCCACAGACACAGGGAGAGCATCCCATCTTCCCACACACTCAGGGAGAGCATCCCATCTTCCCACACACACAGGGAGAGCATCCCATCTTCCCATAGACACAGGGAGAGCATCCCATCTTCCCACAGACACAGGGAGAGCATCCCATCTTCCCACAGACAATGGGAGAGCATCCCATCTTCCCACACACACAGAGAGAGCATCCCATCTTCCCACAGACACAGGGAGAGCATCCCATCTTCCCACACACACTGAGAGAGCATACCATCTTCCCATAGACACAGGGAGAGCATCCCATCTCCCCACAGACACAGGGAGCGCATCCCATCTCCCCACAGACACAGGGAAAGCATCCCATCTTCCCACAGACACAGGGAAAGCATCCCATCTTCCCACACACACAGAGAGAGCATCCCATCTTCCCACAGACACCGGGAGAGCATCCCATCTTCCCACACACACAGGGAGAGCATCCCATCTACCCACAGACACAGGGAGAGCATCCCATCTTCCCATAGACACAGGGAGAGCATCCCATCTTCCCACAGACACAGGGAGAGCATCCCATCTTCCCACAGACACAGGGAGAGCATCCCATCTTCCCACAGACACAGGGAGAGCATCCCATCTTCCCACAGACACAGGGAGAGCATCCCATCTTCCCACACACACAGAGAGCATCCCATCTTCCCACAGACACAGAGAGAGCATCCCATCTTCCCACAGACATAGGGAGAGCATCCCATCTTCCCGCAGACACAGGGCAAGCATCCCATCTTCCCACAGACACAGGGAGAGCATTCCATCTTCACACACACACAGGGAGAGCATCCCATCTTCCCATAGACACAGGGCAAGCATACCATCTTCCCACAGACATAGGGAGAGCATCCCATCTTCCCACAGACACATTTCAAGCATCCCATCTTCCCACAGACACAGGTCAAGCATCCCATCTTCCCACACACACAGAGAGAGCATCCCATCTTCCCACACACACAGGGAGAGCATCCCATCTTCCCACAGACACAGGGAGAGCATCCCATCTTCCCACAGACACAGGGAGAGCATCCCATCTTCCCACAGACACAGGGAGAGCATCCCATCTTCCCACACACACAGGGAGAGCATCCCATCTTCCCACAGACACAGGGGGGTATATTTACTAAGCTCCCGATTTTGACCGAGATGCCGTTTTTTCTTCAAAGTGTCATCTCGGTTAATCTCGGTCATTTACTAAACACTAATCACGGCAGTGATGAGGGCATTCGTAATTTTTTGCAAGTTCAGGTAAAAAATTACGAATGAATACACCATCGGTCAAAACGCGGCTGTTTAAGTATGAATCTCGGTCATTTACTAAGAAGTGCAAAGCCAAAAAAGAACAAACACTGCCGTGAAAAATTACAACTCGTAAAAAAGTGCTAAAAAAAAACAGAACTTTTTTTTTTATTCGTGATTGGATAGGCATGCACGGATCCATGAGATCCGTGCATGTATATCAGTGGGAAGGGGTGGGAAAGTGCTTATTTTTAAAAAAAAAATTGCGTGGGGTCCCCCCTCCTAAGCATAACCAGCCTCGGGCTCTTTGAGCCGATCCTGGTTGCAGAAATATGGTGAAAAAAATGACAGGGGTTCCCCCATATTTAAGCAACCAGCATCGGGCTCTGCGCCTGGTCCTGGTCCCAAAAATACGGGGGACAAAAAGAGTAGGGGTCCCCCGTATTTTTAAAACCAGCACCGGGCTCCACTAGCTGGACAGATAATGCCACAGCCGGGGGTCACTTTTATACAGCGCCCTGCGGCCGTGGCATCAAAAATCCAACTAGTCACCCCTGGCCGGGGTACCCTGGGGGAGTGGGAACCCCTTCAATCAAGGGGTCCCCCCCCCCAGCCACCCAAGGGCCAGGGGTGAAGCCCGAGGCTGTCCCCCCCCATCCAATGGGCTGCGGATGGGAGGGCTGATAGCCTTTGTTGTAAAATAAAAGATATTGTTTTTAGTAGCAGTACTACAAGTCCCAGCAAGCCTCCCCCGCATGCTGGTACTTGGAGAACCACAAGTACCAGCATGCGGCGGAAAAACGGGCCCGCTGGTACCTGTAGTACTACCACTAAAAAAATACCCAAAAAAACACAAGACACACACACCGTGAAAGTATAATTTTATTACATACATACACACATACATACATACTTACCTTATGTTCCCACGCAGGTCGGTCCTCTTCTCCAGTAGAATCCAAGGGGTACCTGTTGAATAAATTATACTCACGAGATCCAGGGGTCCAGGCTCCTCGGCAAATCCAGGGATAATCCACGTACTTGAATAAAACAAAAAAACGGTTGCCCGACCACGAACTGAAAGGTGACCCATGTTTGCACATGGGTCACCTTTCCACGAATGCCAGAAACCCACTTTGCCTTCTGGCTAAGTGGGTTTCTTCAGCCAATCAGGGAGTGCCACGTTGTAGCACTCTCCTGATCAGCTGTGTGCTCCTGTCCTCACTGACAGGCGGCACACGGCAGTGTTACAATGTAGCGCCTATGCGCTACATTGTAACCAATGATGGGAACTTTCTGCCCTGCGGTTGACCTAAAGTGACGTCACCGCTGAGCAGAAAGTTCCCAGCATTGGTTACAATGTAGCGCATAGGCGCTACATTGTAACACTGCCGTGTGCTGCCTGTCAGTGAGGACAGGAGCACACAGCTGATCAGGAGAGTGCTACAACGTGGCACTCCCTGATTGGCTGAAGAAACCCACTTAGCCAGAAGGCAAAGTGGGTTTCTGGCATTCGTGGAAAGGTGACCCATGTGCAAACATGGGTCACCTTTCAGTTCGTGGTCGGGCAACCGTTTTTTTGTTTTATTCAAGTACGTGGATTATCCCTGGATTTGCCGAGGAGCCTGGACCACTGGATCTGGTGAGTAGAATTTCTTCAACAGGTACCCCTTGGATTCTACTGGAGAAGAGGACCGACCTGCGTGGGAACATAAGGTAAGTATGTATGTATGTGTGTATGTATGTAATAAAATTATACTTTCACGGTGTGTGTGTCTTGTGTTTTTTTGGGTATTTTTTTAGTGGTAGTACTACAGGTACCAGCGGGCCCGTTTTTCCACCGCATGCTGGTACTTGTGGTTCTCCAAGTACCAGCATGCGGGGGAGGCTTGCTGGGACTTGTAGTACTGCTACTAAAAACAATATCTTTTATTTTACAACAAAGGCTATCAGCCCTCCCATCCGCAGCCCATTGGATGGGGGGGGACAGCCTCGGGCTTCACCCCTGGCCCTTGGGTGGCTGGGGGGGGGGGACCCCTTGATTGAAGGGGTCCCCACTCCCCCAGGGTACCCCGGCCAGGGGTGACTAGTTGGATTTTTGATGCCACGGCCGCAGGGCACTATATAAAAGTGACCCCCGGCTGTGGCATTATCTGTCCAGCTAGTGGAGCCCGGTGCTGGTTTTAAAAATACGGGGGACCCCTACTCTTTTTGTCCCCCGTATTTTTGGGACCAGGACCAGGCGCAGAGCCCGATGCTGGTTGCTTAAATATGGGGGAACCACTGTCATTTTTTTTCCCATATTTCTGCAACCAGGATCGGCTCAAAGAGCCCGAGGCTGGTTATGCTTAGGAGGGGGGACCCCACGCATTTTTTTGGGGGATTTTACATTGTTTAATTAAAAATAAAAAATAAAAAGAACCCCAGCATGGATCACACAGATCCGGCCGAGATTGATTGTAAAAAAAAACGGCAGTGTTTTGCTAATCACTGCCGTAAAATTAGGTAAAAAAAAACGAATGACATCGACATCGGAAGAAAAGAAAAACACGAATACGACAGCTTAGTAAATCCATCGTAATAAATTCAAAAAGTTGCAGTTTTACACTGTCGATGTCATTCGTGATTGAACTTTGACCTATTTTCGGGAATTACGAATGTTAGTAAATGTACCCCAGGGAGAGCATCCCATCTTCCCACACACACAGAGAGAGCATCCCATCTTCCCATAGACACAGAGAGAGCATCCCATCTTCCCACAGACACAGGGAGAGCATCCCATCTTCCCACAGACACAGAGAGAGCATCCCATCTTCCCACACACTCAGAGAGAGCATCCCATCTTCCCACACACACAGGGAGAGCATCCCATCTTCCCATAGACACAGGGAGACTATCCCATCTTCCCACAGACACAGGGAGAGCATCCCATCTTCCCACAGACACAGGGAGAGCATCCCATCTTCCCACAGACATAGGGAGAGCATCCCATCTTCCCACACACACAGAGAGAGCATCCCATCTTCCCATAGACACAGGGAGAGCATCCCATCTTCCCACAGACACAGGGAGAGCATCCCATCTTCCCACAGACACAGAGAGAGCATCCCATCTTCCCACACACACAGAGAGAGCATCCCATCTTCCCACAGACACAGGGAGAGCATCCCATCTTCCCACACACTCAGGGAGAGCATCCCATCTTCCCATAGACACAGGGAGAGCATCCCATCTTCCCATAGACACAGGGAGAGCATCCCATCTTCCCACAGACACAGGGAGAGCATCCCATCTTCCCACAGACAATGGGAGAGCATCCCATCTTCCCACACACACAGAGAGAGCATCCCATCTTCCCACAGACACAGGGAGAGCATCCCATCTTCCCACACACACTGAGAGAGCATATCATCTTCCCATAGACACAGGGAGAGCATCCCATCTTCCCACAGACACAGGGAAAGCATCCCATCTTCCCACACACACAGAGAGAGCATCCCATCTTCCCACAGACACCGGGAGAGCATCCCATCTTCCCACACACACAGAGAGAGCATCCCATCTTCCCACACACACAGGGAGAGCATCCCATCTTCCCACACACACAGGGAGAGCATCCCATCTTCCCACAGACACAGGGAGAGCATCCCATCTTCCCACAGACACAAGGAGAGCATCCCATCTTCCCACAGACACAGGGAGAGAATCCCATCTTCCCATAGACACAGGGAGAGCATCCCATCTTCCCATAGACACAGGGAGAGCATCCCATCTTCCCATAGACACAGGGAGAGCATCCCATCTTCCCACAGACACAGGGAGAGCATCCCATCTTCCCACACACACAGGGAGAGCATCCCATCTACCCACAGACACAGGGAGAGCATCCCATCTTCCCATAGACACAGGGAGAGCATCCCATCTTCCCACAGACACAGGGAGAGCATCCCATCTTCCCACAGACACAGGGAGAGCATCCCATCTTCCCACAGACACAGGGAGAGCATCCCATCTTCCCATAGACACAGGGAGAGCATCCCATCTTCCCCCAGACACAGGAAGAGCATCCCATCTTCCCACACACACAGGGAGAGCATCCCATCTACCCA
The DNA here is from genome assembly GCF_028390025.1 of Pseudophryne corroboree. Classification (NCBI taxonomy): domain Eukaryota; kingdom Metazoa; phylum Chordata; class Amphibia; order Anura; family Myobatrachidae; genus Pseudophryne; species Pseudophryne corroboree. The sequence continues at coordinate 215,894,758 of NC_086448.1, forward strand.
CAGACACAGGGAGAGCATCCCATCTTCCCACAGACACAGGGAGAGCATCCCATCTTCCCACAGACTCAGGGAGAGCATCCCATCTTCCCATAGACACAGGGAGAGCATCCAATCTACCCATAGACACAGGGAGAGCGTCTAATCTTCCCACAGACATAGGCAGAGCATTCAAACTGTTGGAAATATGTGTGTAATGGCTCCAAAATGTGGCAGAGTTTAGACTGTACACACCAGCGGATGCCATAAAACTATATACAGTCCAGTTGCCTAATGAGTGGAGTGGTTTACTGATGGAATAATGGGTACTGGTTGGATGGAGAGGAGCTTGAGCGGAGTGAGGTGTCATACAGCTCACCAGCCAGTGAGAGTATGCAGCTTGTGGGTAGCGGTGCAGGATGCTGGAATAGCAGATAATATGAGGTCTCACTGAAGCTAAGGGGAAGACTACTGTCTTCCACTATTGTCATCCTCTGTTGTGAACTAACACAGTGACAAGATGGTACCGCAAGAAGTGCAGTACTTAGGTCAGCAGCCATTTTGGTACAGGGAACAGGGCTTCCCTGTAGAAATAACATGGAGTCTGCACAGTTGCACACTCCTCTTTCAACACCCACCCTCGCTACAAGCTTCCCTATGTTACACAATCATTAAAATAAAGCTTTTCTGTAACAACCTGAAAAGGAAACAGGGTTGTTCACATAATAAAACACCAATGCATCACATGCCTTTTGTCTGGCCTTCTTGGCAGATATATCAGAGTCACCTCACTGACTGTATGGACCACAGCAACAGGTTACTTATTTGCCGATAGTTGATCTTGCAGACTTTTTCTGTGGCTGAATTTCCACATTTTACACATTGGCAACCTCTGGTTCAGATACATCTCTCCAGTGCTATTTTTGAAGGAAAATAGGTACAGGAACTGTGGGTGGGGTAGAGGCGAGCAGTGATGTGGGTGGAGCTACCAAAGAGGCGGGCCATCAATTGGTACATAAACTTTTTTTAAAAGAACACATAATGCCCTGAGTACTACCACATATATACACATAATGCCACCAGTAGTACCAGATACACATAATACCCCCAATAGTGCCAGTTACACAATGCCCCCCAGTAGTGCCTGTTACACAATGCCCCCAGCAGTGCCAGATACACATAGTCCTCAGCAGTGCCAGTTACACCAGTACTACTTTAAAAAGTAGCTTCAGGAACAAGAGGTCTGGGGTGGTGCTATTAAAAAAGAGATAGATGATATATAGTTTTTAGAAAAGAAGGCACTTCAAATGGACTTTAAAATAAAACTATAGATAGTTTATAGAAAAGAAGGCACTCAAAATGGACTTTAAAATAAGACTTATCTTATGGAAAATACATTTTGGCCAGGACAGGTTCAGTAACCCAGTTCATGTTTAATGAGAGGTTCAGGAACTCAGTTCCTGCTGAAAAATAGCACTGCAGCTCTGTCAAGTGACACATACTTGGTCAGCATATAAACTTCCAGCATCTCTGTAATTTGAATAAGACGTCTCTTGACTTGATAAGCTTTTTGAAAGTTGGATTCCAGAATCTGTATCCTTTGCAGTAATGGCAATAGCCAAGCATGATGCACTTTACTGATTTTGAATCCAGCTAGCATCTTCTTCTTTTGTAATGTGGACAAAGGCAATACCGCCAAAACTTTTGATATGCTTTACACTTGGATTTCTCCTTGACCACACTTCAACAGATGTAGTAAAATGCTGTGGACACAGCTTCTGCCCAAAACTGCATCCTTTAGTTTACAGTACATCTTACTTTCTGCCCAGTGTACGGTTTCCTCGTTCATTTGCGTACACCATTTGTTCAGGAGTATAGGCAATGGTCAATTGATGCTCTATTCCATATTTTCTCAAGAAGAATTCAACCTCTCTATTTAGATTTTCTCCACCATTATCAGATCTCTGGATCTTGAGTTTGTGACTAGTATGATTCTCTACAAGTGTATTGTAGTATGCAATCTTCTTTGCTACTCTCTCTGTTGAAGTATACGTGTATAATTCTTGGGAAGTCATCTATGAACGTCACAAAGTATCTGTATCCAACACTGATTTTACTGCTTTTGGATCACATATATCTGTATGTACTATTTGAATCAGTACTGTAGCTTTGCTTCTGTTTTAGGAAATGTCTAATGACTTTCCAACACTCACATATGGGTTTCTATGCATTAGTCACTGACATTCTTGGGACTATCCCATTTTGTAGCTTCTGAACACAGTTGTATCCAAGGCGGACAAATCTTCTATGCCAGAATTCCAGTGACTATAACTCAGTTATGATCATTGCGAAACAGTGCTGTGCATTAGGGACATTCAATTGATCTAAGCCCTCTTCTCGACACTATCTAAGCCCTCTTCTCAATATATTTCACTTGCAGCTCTCCCCTACTCAGCGATCATCTTTACCGCTTTTTCTCCTGCTGGTAAAGGCTCATCTCCATCTATGGCCACCAGCCCCTAGTAATACGTGTCAGAATCCGTTTGGATTTCCCTTTGTGAGAACATATTCGCAGGGACTGATGTTCACGGTACAATAGCAAGTTAATTAAAGCAGTGTACAACTGTAAACAATAAGTATAAACCAGGAATAATTAGAGAACACAAAATGAAAGGGAGAACTGAGGGGACATGGGATGCCAGGAGACTGTGAATACACGGGATGCCAGGAGACTGTGAATACACGGGATGCCAGGAGACTGTGAACACTCGAGACACTGTGGACTGTGAAGGCACTGTAGCAGGATCACAGGATAGCACTGTGGTAGAGTAGGCAACGTAGCAGGATAACAGGATTGCACTGTAGCAGGATCACAGGATAGCACTGTGGTAGAGTATGCAATGTAGCAGGATAACAGGATTGCACTGTAGCAGAATCAAAGGATAGCACTGTGGTAGAGTATGCAACGTAGCAGGATAACAGGATTGCACTGTAGCAGGATCTCAGGATAGCACTGTGGTAGAGTATGCAACGTAGCAGGATAACAGGATTGCACTGTAGCAGGATCACAGGATAGCACTGTGGTAGAGTATGCAACGTAACAGGATAACAGGATTGCACTGTAGCAGGATCACAGGATAGCACTGTGGTAGAGTATGCAATGTAGCAGGATAACAGGATTGCACTGTAGCAGGATCACAGGATAGCACTGTGGTAGAGTATGCAACGTAGCAGGATAACAGGATTGCACTGTAGCAGGATCACAGGATAGCACTGTGGTAGAGTATGCAACGAAACAGGATAACAGGATTGCACTGTAGCAGGATCACAGGATAGCACTGTGGTAGAGTATGCAACGTAGCAGGATAACAGGATTGCACTGTAGCAGGATCACAGGATAGCACTGTGGTAGAGTATGCAATGTAGCAGGATAACAGGATTGCACTGTAGCAGGATCACAGGATTGCACTGTAGCAGAGTAGTACACGGGATAGCTGTTGGAGCCTGGCAGTACTATGGGTGATTTCAGCAGTAGAGACCAGCATAACCAGGACCAGAAACTGAGACAACCTTGACATGATGAACTGGCGACTGGGAGCCTGTGTGGCTGGCCTATATAGTGAGTTCAGGTGCTGCTCACAGCTGTGCTAACAGCTAATTACCAAGCTGCAGATACAGAGCAGAGAGCGCCACCCCAGGCATGGAGGAGAAACTGCATGGATCGTGACAATACGATGATCACTCCTTCACTACATACATCTTAGCTGTATTATGTCTTGAGAATGTGTGGTGCTCCTTGTTACCTGTACTCTATTTTTGTTATTTATTTACTGTAATGCTAAGTTTGTCTCGGTGTACTGTCCTTTGGACGGCGCTGCGAAACACTTGTGACGCCTTATGAATAAAATGTAATAATAATAATAATAATTGATGACACCTTGTGCTTGTATCTCAGAGGTGGACATGGCTGGCAGAATATTGCTGTTTGGGGCCACAAGCGTGGTGCGCGTGGGTGTAGATTGTGGCTGAGAGACACGCAGAGCGACCCACGGCTGCTCTGATGAGACACACAGAGCATGGCTGCAGGGCCAGAGTTTCTAAGGGTGAAGTTTCATAGGTGGAGCCATGGGGGTCACAGGCACAACAAAGCACTTACTGTATTAACGAAGTGCTGTCCTCTGGGGGGTTAATATGAAAGCCCTTTTAGCCAATAGTATAGAGCGATTAGTCCCGCCCCTGGGACCAGCTATGAATGAGCTGAGCTCCTTTCCTGTCTGGCCCCTCCTTTCCTTTCTGCCATCCTCCTTCCTTCTCAGCCAGCCCCGCTCGCCTCTCCTCCCTGTATTCATCCTACACCTGCTTCTGGTCTTCTATTCTCCAGCCCTTCTTTGTGTGCCCATGGCTGCTTATATTTGCTACAGAAACTATATACTGTGATCTGTATATACTGTGTGCTGAACAATCTGTCAACGAGCTCGTCCTGCCTAAGAGTGGCAGTGAGTTTAAACAACACATGCCTCACAATTACCGCAATACACGTTGGGATGTAAAGTACTGTTTTAAGTGTTTTAGAACAATTTTTTATCAATAGTAAAAAGAAGTGATATATGGATATTATTGGTATGAGAGAATCATAATGTGAGGTTTTGTCTTTATCTACATCAGCATATAAGCAAAAGTTGATTATTTAAAGTAAATTGTGAAGTAAAGACCACTTAAACTTGGCACTCCCCAAGACCACCTTTTTAAATATTCTTGAAAAAGGTTGATTTATACCGAAGCACTGAATGGAACAACACAGTTGTCATTTGTTACTTTTCTATGAAAGACCCATGAGTGCCACCATTGCCGTTTTCTCTCTCTCTCTCTCTCTCTCTCTCTCTCTCTCTCTCTCTCTCTCTCTCTCTCTCTCTCTCTCTCTCTCTCTCTCTCTCTATATATATATATATATATATATATATATATACTGTACATACACACATACATACTTCTAGTATATTGGACCTGATTACTTCAGCCCCCCAACCTCCCCACCCTGTTCCATCTTTTGCTCACTCTGTTCTGCTCTTCCCATACCGCTCCATCCTGGACCACACCCCTTTCTCTCACTTACTTACTCAATTCAGGTGGCAGGGTCCTCCTCCTCTACTGCAGCCACCTAGGGTCTGTCACATCACCCTCACAGTTAGAGACACTGATGCACGCACCCAGGCTTCCACTCTGGACAGAGCCGGATTAAGGGGGGGGGGGGGTTCTGGGGATAAGTACCCCTGGGGCCCACGCTGTGAGAGGGCCCCCCGCCGCCGCCAAACACCGCAGATCTGATCTCTATCACTGATCCGATCTGCGCTCCCTGCTCATCCCGGCCCACTGACAGCCGTCAAACAGCCGTCAAGCAGCCGCCTCCAGCGCTGCAGACATTTACTGGGCAGCTGAGCCGAACGACGGCTCCGCTGTCCAATGATGAGGGAATCTGCAGCCTGCGGCTCCGTGACTGGTTGGAGCGCAGGCTGCAGGGGAAGAAGGAGGCGGGATCCCGTCCATGCACAGCCTCGGCGGCGGTGGAGGATGTTGTACCCGACGGAGGAGAGTGGAACAAGCTCTCCTCCTGTTCAGTGTGTGTTCAGTGCAAAAGTAAGATAGCCTGCATTAACTCTTTTTCATGTCACAAAAATGTGAAGTCAATGTTCCTACATGTGTATATGTATGTATATACATTATATATATATATATATATATATGCATTTGTTTGTTAATATACAGTATGTATATATATGTATGTTCATATATCTGTGTGCGTGTGTGTGTATATATATATATATATATATATATATATAGAACACAAATCCGGCGGCACTCAAGCAGACTATTACAACCAGTTATGCAAAAGGTATCTGTTTAATTCATCCTACGGCGTTTCGGGGTAACACCCCGTCGTCAGGGACAAAGCGTTTTACAAGCAGCAATTATTTGTAGTTATTTGCAAACCTTTTGCATAACTGGTTGTAATAGTCTGCTTGAGTGCCGCCTGATTTGTGTTCTATAAAGGATAGGGCCGTCTACCCACGGAGGGCACCACAGCAAGAAAATACCTGTATACAGTATTGAGTGCCGGGTAAACAGTTTGTGTATATATATATATATATATATATATATATAATACGCAGAATATAATATATCCAAGCTACCCGATCCTCCCCTAGTTCAAATTTTACAGTGTGTGTCATTTACATATATATATATATATATATATATATATTCTGATTTTAATTTTAGACCTTAGGGCCCCCTTGTTTTAAGTACCCCGGGCCCCCCGAAGCCTTAATCCGTCTCTGACTCTGGATATGTTATTTTATACAGGCAGATACTTATTTGTCCATGATGCAATACCATCAGGGAGGCATCTGATTGGCTCCAAAATTATTCTGCAGCAGGACAACAACCCCTAACATACCGCCAATGTCATTAAAAACTATTTTCAACGTAAAGAAGAACAAGGAGTCCTGGAATTGATGATATGGCCCCACAGAGCCCTGCTATTTCAAATCTGTTTGTAGCAATAAACTTTTCAGCAAATTCTGATGTTGTTTGACATGTTACGTGACCCTCTTTCCATTTGAGAAAACTGACTTAGATTCAAGATGGCCGGATTCAGGATGGCGCCCATGTTCGGTACATACCCTAAAAGATAGTCCACCTCACCCATACAGTGCCTTGCTAGAGTATTCTCCCCCCTTTGCATTTTTCATGTTTTGTTGCCTCCCAACCTGGAATTAAAAAGGATTGTTTAAAGGTTTGCATCATTTCATTCACAGAACATGGCTACAACTATAAAGATGTTTTTTTTTATTGTGAAGCAAACAACAAATAGGACAAAATAAGAGAAAACATCAGCGTGCATAACTATTCACCCCCCTAAAGTCAGTACTTTGTAGAGCCACCTTTTGCGGCAATTACAGCTGCAAGTCACTTTGGATAAGTCTGTATGAGCTTGCCACATCTTGCCACTTGGATTTTTGCCCATTCCTCAAGGTAAACCTGCTCCAGCTCCTTTATGTTGGATGGTTTCTGCTTGTGAACAGCAATCTTCAAGTCTGACCACAGATTCTCAATTGGATTGAGATCTGGGCTTTGACTAGGCCATTCCAACACATTTAAATGTTTCCCCTTAAACCACTCGAGTGTTGCTTTAGCAGTATGCTTCGGGTCATTGTCCTGCTGGAAGGTGAACCTCCGTCCCAGTCTCAAATCACAGGCAGACTGAAACAGGTTTTGCTCAAGAATATCCCTGTGTTTAGCACCATCCATCTTTCCCTCGACTCGTAACAGTTTCCCAGTTCCTCCTGCTGAAAAATATCCCCACAGTATGATGCTGCCACCACCATGTTTCACTGTGGGGATGATGTTCTTGGGGTGATGGGATGTGTTGGGTTTGCGCTAGACATAGCATTTTCCTTGGTGGCCGAAAAGTTAAATTTTAGTCTCATCTGACCATAACACCTTACTCCATACATTTGGGGAGTCGTCCACATGCATTTTGGCAAGCTCAAAACATGCCTTCTTATTTTTAACACTAAGTAATGGGGTTTTTTTTGGCCACTCTTCCATAAAGCCCAGCTCTATGGAGTGTACGGCTTAATGTGGTCACATGCGCAGATACACCAGTCTCTGCTGTGGAACTCTGCTGCTCCTTCAGGGTTACCTTTAATCTCTATGCTGCCTCTCTGATTAATGCCCTCCTTGCCCGGTCTGTGAGTTTTGGTTGCCGGCCCTCTCTTGGCAGGTTTGTTGTAGTACCATGTTCTTTCCATTTGAAGGTGATGGATTTGATGGTGCTCCGGAAGATCATCAAAGATTTGGATATTTTTTTATAACCCAACCGTGACTTGTACTTCTCAACAACTTTGTCCCTGACTTGTTTGGAAAACTCCTTGATCTTCATGGTGTGATGCCTCTTGCTTAATGGTGTTGCAGCCTCTGGGGCCTTTCAGAAAAGGTGTGTTTATACTGACAGATCATGTGACACTTCGATTGCACACAGGTGGACTTCATTTCACTAATTATGTGACTTCTGGAAAGTAATTGGTTGCACCAGAATTTTTGAGGGGCTTCATAGCAAAAGGGGTGAATACACATGCTCATGCCAATTTTCACATTTTTATTTATAAAAATTCTCTTTTATATACATTTTTCTCATTTCACTTCACCAAATTAGACTATTTTGTGCATATCCATCACATAAAATTCAGATATTTTTTTTTTTAAATGACAGGTTGTAATGTAACAAAATAGGTAAAAAGCCAAGGGGGGTGAATACTTTAGCAAGGCACTGTACCTTACTGGAGTATTCAGTTTTCCCATTTCCTGCACAGTTTTTGAAACAAACGGGTGTACTGCGACTTTTGAATCACCCTGTATGTATATATATATATATATATATATATATATATATATGTGTATATATATATATATATATATATATATGTGTGTGTATATCTTGATATATATATAAATGCAGTAAGGAAATAGGTATAAGTACAGTGTGGGTGCCCTGGAGCCCTCCTAATAAGTAATTCTTGAGGTAGCAGCTTATCACAAATTTCCACATTAGGCAGTGCTCAAAGTCGGGACAGATAGGGCCTGATTTTAGGTTGGACGTAGCAGTGGTGTCAGATACAGTGAAGCAATGTTTCTCATCTGTGCATACAACCCGATTTTTTAATTTAGAAACATGGTAGCAAAATTGTATTGGTAACGTATGGGGTTTTCCTGGATGGTGATATGGAAGTAACAGGGCACTGGTTAATCAGGTGCATGGAGATATTGCATCTTTTGGAGTGTCACAGGTGTGTGGTGCTGATAATGGTTGTGTACTGAGACGCAGACTGATTCACATAGGAGGCCATACTCAGATAATCTGCACATGTCATAGGGCTGGTGCAAGTTTCAATGATGTGTGTGAAGACACACCAAACAGTATTTGAGCATCTAAAGACACTGACAGTGGATATCACGGTTGTACACCAGGGAAGGGCTTTGTAGCATCATTAGCATAAAATTGCAGATGTGACTGAGGCAAAAGATGCAGAGACAGCTGTGACTGCGTCTGAATCAGGCCCAAAATATGGGAAACATATCAAAAAGAGTAACATTTCAGTGTATTGAAACTTTTCCTCAGGGTGAATATGTTTTCCTGTATGTTTATTTCAAATACCACCTACAAATCCATTGCATGCACTGGTAGAAAAGCCAGGCCACATGTTTGCATCTATTCAAGAGAAAAATAGAAAGCGTCTGTCTGTAAATAATTAGGTATTTATTTCATAATCTTGTACCAATGGATAATCGCATTAAAACAAACAACAAACATCTTAAAACATTTTCCAAAATAAAACATAAATATTAAATATGTATATAGCATTAGAAAATTAATTACTTAATAGCTTAAAATTAAATTGGAAGCAAGTTCATTTTAAGGCAGTCCATTTGAATGTTAGTATACTTGCAGCTCATATTTTAGTGTGCAGATTATTATTATTATTCTTTATTTATATGGCGCCACAAGGGTTCCGCAGCGCTCAGTTACAGAGTACATATGCACATAATCAAAACAGGAAAACAGTGACTTACAGTTGAAGACAATATAGGACAAGTGCAGGGTAACTAAGCATAACTACACCAGTAAACGACATAGAGATAAGTTTCAAGCTGGCCGCAAAACTGCAGGATTTGGGCAGTTGAGGATTATTAACGTAAGAAAAGGATAAGCACATGAGGGAAGAGGGCCCTACTCGTGAAAGCTTACATTCTAAAGGGAAGGGGCAGACAGACAGGGGTGACACAGATGGGGTAGACCGAGCATGGGACAGAGGGTTAGGATGAGATTTGGCTTGGATTGGTAAAGAAGTGGGTCTTAAGAGCCCGTTTGAAGTTCTGCAGGGAGGTGGAGAGTCTGAGGGGGAGAGGTAAAGAATTCCAGAGGAAGGGAGCAGCACATGAAAAATCTTGGAGATAGGAGTGGGAGGAAGTAATCAGAAGACAGGAGAGTCGGCGTGCATTTGCAGAGCGAAGAGGATGGGTGGGAGAGTAAAGGGAGATAAGGTTATAGATGTAAATGGGAGAGGAGTGGGTGAGTGCTTTGTAAGTGAGTGTGAGAAGTTTGAATTGGATACTGAAAGGGACGGGAAGCCAGTGAATGGCTTGTAGGAGAGGGGAGGTGGATGTAGTGTGTTTGGTGAGGAAGATGAGCCGGGCTACAGCATTGAGGATAGATTGGAGTGGAGAGAGGTAATTGTCAGGGAGGCCAGTTAGGAGGAAATTATGGTAATCCAGTTTGGAAATAATCAGTGAGTGAATAATGGTCTTAGTGGCATCCTGGGTGAGAAAAGGTCTGATCCCGAAAAATGTTTTTGACATGAAAATGACAGGTTTGTGAGAGGTGCTGAATGTGTGGTTTGAAAGAGAGGGAGGAGTCAAGGATTACGTAAAGACAGTGTACTTGGGGGCTAGAGGAGATAGTCGTGCCATCAATGGATAATGAAATTGTGGGAGGTTGTGCGGGAGGGTGGGAAGATGATCAGCTCAGTCTTAGACATGTTGAGTTTAAGAAAGCGCTGGGACATCCAGGAAGAGAAAGCAGAAAAACAGTTGGAGGTACGAGTGAGGAGAGCCGCGGAGTGGAGAGATCAGGGGAGGAAAGGTAGATTTGAGTGTCATCAGCATAGAGGTGATATTGGAAGTTAAAAGAACTAATGAGTTCACCTAAAGAGGACATATAGAGAGAGGAAAGGATAGGACCAAGAACAGAGCCTTGGGGGACACCAACAGTTAGTGGAAGTGGGGGGGAGGTAGCATCATGAGAGGAGACAGAGAAGGAACAATCAGAGAGGTAGGAGGACAGCCAGGAGAGGGCAATATCACGCAGACCAAGAGAGTGAAGGATTTGCAGAAGGAGAGGGTGGTCCACAGTGTCAAAAGCCACAGAGAGGTCAAGAAGAATAAGCAGAGAGTAGTGGTCCTTAGATTTGGCTGCATGGAGGTCATTGCAGTCTTTTGTGAGGGCAGTTTCAGTGGAGTGGAGAGAATGGAAACCAGACTGGAATGGGTCAAGCAGTGAGTAAGAGGAAAGAAAGCCAGTGAGGCGATTATAGACAATACGCTCAAGAAGTTTGGAGGCAAAAGGAAGGAGAGAGCTGGGTCGATAGTTGGAGAGAGTGTTTGGATTAAGGGTAGGTTTTTAAGAATAGGGGAGACAAGAGCATGCTTGAAGGCAGAGGGGACAGTGCCTGATGAGAGGGAGAGATTGAGAAGGTGGGAAAGATGGGAACAGGTAGAAGGAGAGAGGTAGCGGAGGAGGAGGGAGGGGATAGGGTCAAGTGGGGAGGTTGTGGGGGGAGGAACAGATGAGGGCCATGACTTCCTCACCAGATACATGGGAGAAAGATGTCAGAGTTGGTAAGAGGGGAGGGGTGGCAAGGGATGGGTGGTGGCTGGTTGCTGGTCTGGTGGGACATGATGTCCTGACGTATGGAGTCAATCTAGGATGTGAAATAAGTCGCAATGTCAAGAGCAGACAATGAGGAAGGGAGAGGAGGTGATGGTGGGCAGAGGAGGGAGTTAACAGTGGCAAAGAGGCATTGTGGTTGGAAGACTGGGTAGAGATGAGAATATTGAAGTATGATTGTTTAGTGAGGGAAAGGGCAGCACTGAAGGATGAGAGCATAAATTTGAAATGGAAGAAGTCTGCCTTAGAGTGTGATTTCCTCCACTGTCGCTCAGCAGTACGTGAGCATTTTTAAAGATATCTGGTGCATTTGGTGTGCCAGGGTTGAGATGTTGATCTGCGAGGGTAAATAGTGGATGGTGGAGCGACAGAGTAAAGAGCAGAAGTAAGAGATGCATTGTATAGGGATGTGGCTTGTTCAGGTCATGTGAGAGAAAGAAGAGGAGAGAGAAGTTAGTCAAACAGGGAGGATAGGGATGAGGTGTCAATAGCCTCAATGTTACGCTTAGTGATGGTAGCCTTAGGAGGGAGAGATGGGGAAGCAGAGATAGATAAGTTGAAAGAGAGCAGGTGGTGGTCAGAGAGGGGAAAAGGGGAATTGAAGAAATCAGAAATATTGCAGCGGTTAGTGAAAACCAGATCCAGTGAGCTCCCGTTCACATGGGAGGGTGAGATGGTCCACTGGGAGAGAACAAGTGAAGAGGTGAGGTTAAGGAGATTAGAGGCAGGTGATTTTGTGGGGTCATTGATAGGGATGTTGAAATCACCTAGTATAATGGAGGGAATGGCAGTAGAAAGGAAGTGAGGTAGCCAGGAAGCAAAGTTGTCGAGGAATTTGGAGGAAATGCGAGGTGGACGGTAAATGACAGCAACTCGAAGATTAGTAGGTTGGTAGAGGCGTATCGCATGGACCTCAAATGTAGAGAATGTAAGGGACGGTTTTGGAGGTAAAAGTTGATATGTGTAGCTAGAGCAGGGGTGGGGAACATCCGGCCCGCGGGACGTATAAGGCCCGCGAAGCCGTTTGCTCCGGCCCACCCGCTTCTCCCAGTGAGACACGCCGCCGCTCAGTCCGGCGGCAGCGTGTCTCAGCTGTCAGTGTCAGGACAGGGAGGAGAGCGCGGCGGCGGCGTGTAGAACTTGAAACCAGACGCCGGTTCGTGAGCCAATCAGAGCTCACGGACTGGCAGCCAATCAGGAACCGCGGCTGCCGGTCCGCGAGCTCTGATTGGCTCTCGAACCGGCGGCTGGTTTCAAGTCCTACATGCCGCCGCCCAACATAGCCGCGCTCTCCTCCGTGTCCCGCCGAAAGGAGCGGTAAGTAGCACGGAAGGGGGGGGGCACTGTGGGGGCATCTGTGTACCTGGCACTGTCGGGGGCATTTGTATACCTGGCACTGTGTGGGGCATCTGTATACCTGGCACTGTGGGGGCATTTGTATACCTGGCACTGTGGGGGCATCTGTATACCTGGCACTGTGGGGGGCATTTGTATACCTGGCACTGTGGGGGGCATCTGTATACCTGGCACTGTGGGGGCATCTGTATAACTGGCACTGTGGGGGAATCTGTATACCTGGCACTGTGGGGGGCATTTGTATACCTGGCACTGTGTGGGGCATCTGTATACCTGGCACTGTGGGGGCATTTGTATACCTGGCACTGTGGGGGCATCTGTATACCTGGCACTGTGGGGGGCATTTGTATACCTGGCACTGTGGGGGGCATCTGTATACCTGGCACTGTGGGGGCATCTGTATAACTGGCACTGTGGGGGAATCTGTATACCTGGCACTGTGGGGGTATCTGTATACCTGGCACTGTGAGGGGCATTTGTATACCTGGAACTGTGGGGGTATCTGTATACCTGGCACTGTGAGGGGCATTTGTATACCTGGCACTGTGGGGGCATCTGTATACCTGGCACTGTGGGGGCATTTGTATACCTGGCACTGTGGGGGCATCTGTATACCTGGCTCTGTGGGGACATCTGTATACCTGGCACTGTGAGGGGCATTTGTATACCTGGCACTGTGAGGGGCATCTGTATACCTGGCACTGTGGGGGCATTTGTATACCTGGCACTGTGGGGGCATCTGTATACCTGGCACTGTGGGGACATCTGTATACCTGGCACTGTGAGGGGCATTTGTATACCTGGCACTGTGAGGGGCATCTGTATACCTGGCACTGTGGGGGCATCTGTATACCTGGCACTGTGGGGGGGCATCTGTATACCTGGCACTGTGGGGGCATCTGTATACCTGGCACTGTGGGGACATCGGTATACCTGGCACTGTGAGGGGCATTTGTATACCTGGCACTGTGAGGGGCATCTGTATACCTGGCACTGTGGGGACATCTGTATACCTGGCACTGTGAGGGGCATTTGTATACCTGGCACTGTGAGGGGCATCTGTATACCTGGCACTGTGGGGGCATCTGTATACCTGGCACTGTGGGGGGGCATCTGTATACCTGGCACTGTGGGGGCATCTGTATACCTGGCACTGTGGGGACATCTGTATACCTGGCACTGTGAGGGGCATTTGTACACCTGCCACTGTGAGGGGCATTTGTATACTTGGCACTGTGGGGGCGTTTGTATACCTGGCACTGTGAGGGGCATCTGTATACCTGGCACTGTGGGGGGCATCTGTATACCTGGCACTGTGGGGGCATCTGTATACCTGGCACTGTGGGGACATCTGTATACCTGGCACTGTGAGGGGCATTTGTACACCTGGCACTGTGAGGGGCATCTGTATACCTGGCACTGTGGGGGCATCTGTATACCTGGCACTGTGGGGGGGCATCTGTATACCTGGCACTGTGGGGGCATCTGTATACCTGGCACTGTGGGGACATCTGTATACCTGGCACTGTGAGGGGCATTTGTACACCTGGCACTGTGAGGGGCATTTGTATACTTGGCACTGTGGGGGCGTTTGTATACCTGGCACTGTGAGGGGAATCTGTATACCTGGCACTGTGGGGACATCTGTATACCTGGCACTGTGGGGACATCTGTATACCTGGCACTGTGAGGGGCATTTGTACACCTGGCACTGTGAGGGGCATTTGTATACTTGGCACTGTGGGGGCATTTGTATACCTGGCACTGTGAGGGGCATTTGTATACCTGGCACTGTGGGGGCAATTTTGGATCTGGCACTGCACTATTGGGGGCATATGTGTATCACGTCCCATTTTAACTGGCCACACCCATTTTTTTTGGCGCGCGCGTCTCCGGCACGCACACACAGTACCTCTATGGGGCAGACCTGCTGGGGGGCAAGGTAATTTTTTAAGTTGAGAATTTTTGTATGGCCCCCGAAGGATTTTATAAATATCCAAATGGCCCTTGGTAGAAAAAAGGTTCCCCACCCCTGAGCTAGAGGGTAAAAAGATACCAACACAACCCCCACGGCGACTCCCGGGTTGGGGTGTGTATGAGAATATGAGGCCCCCAGCAGAGAGAGCAGCAGGAGAAGTAGTGTCATAGGGAGAAATCCAGGTTTTTGTAATGGCCAGGAGATGCAGGGAGTTGGAAATGAAAAGGCAATAAGTGGGGGCCAGTTTGTTGCAAACAGATCTGGCATTCCAGAGGGCACAGGATAGGGGGTAGGAGTTTGTTGGAGAGATATGAATGAGATTATCAGGATTGCTGTAGCGTTGAGGTAAGATTAATTTGGAAGGAAGGGATAAAGAAGGTGTAATGATGGTGCTGGGTCCTTGGCTAGGAAGGGAGACTGCGGGAGTGAGGCAGGGATGGAGTGCAGTATGATAGTGGTGGAAAAGAGGTGAGGTGACAGGCAGAGGAGGGAGAGAGTTGTGGGGTAGAGAGCCCCAGTCAGTTTTAAAGCCTATACAGCTCACGGTGCTCAGTCACAGTGTTAACAAGCACCTATTATTATTAGTGATGAGCGGGTTCGGTTTCTCGGAAACCGAACCCCTCCGAACTTCACCCTTTTTACACGGGTCCGAGCCATACTCGGATTCTCCCGTATGGCTCGGTTAACCCGAGCGCGCCCGAACGTCATCATCCCGCTGTCGGATTCTCGTGAGATTCGGATTCTATATAAGCAGCCGCGCGTCGCCGCCATTTTCACTCGTGCATTGGAAATGTTAGGGAGAGGACGTGGCTGGCGTCCTCTCCGTTTATGTTGATGCATTGCAAATATTTTGTAATTGCTTATTACTTAATTGTGGGGACTGGGGAGCAGCTGTATATAGGAGGTGTGCAGTGCAGAGTTTTGCTGACAGTGACCACCAGTAATACGTTGTCTGCCTGAAAAACGCTCCTTATCTGTGCTCAGTGTGCTGCATATATCTGTGCTCACACTGCTTGATTGTGGGGACTGGGGACCAGCAGTATTATATAGGAGGAGTACAGTGCAGAGTTTTGCTGACAGTGACCACCAGTATACGTTGTCTGCCTGAAAAACACTCCATATCTGTGCTCAGTGTGCTGCTTTATTGTGGGGACTGGGGACCACCAGTATAATATTATATAGGAGGAGTACAGTGCAGAGTTTTGCTGACCAGTGACCACCAGTATATAATATATAGCATTACGGTACAGTAGGCCACTGCTGTACCTACCTCTGTGTCGTCATTAAGTATACTATCCATCTACATTCTATACCTGTGGTGCATTTCAGTTGTGCAGTTTGCTGACACAGTGACCACCAGTATATATAGCAGTACGGTACGGAAGGCCACTGCTGTACCTACCTCTGTGTCGTCATTAAGTGTACTATCCATCTACATTCTATACCTGTGGTGCATTTTAGTTTTGCAGTTTGCTGACACAGTGACCACCAGTATACTATATATAGCAGTACGGTACGGAAGGCCACTGCTGTACCTACCTCTGTGTCGTCATTAAGTATACTATCCATCTACATTCTATACCTGTGGTGCATTTTAGTTTTGCAGTTTGCTGACACAGTGACCACCAGTATATATAGCAGTACGATACGGAAGGCCACTGCTGTACCTACCTCTGTGTCGTCATTAAGTATACTATCCATCTACATTCTATACCTGTGGTGCATTTTAGTTTTGCAGTTTGCTGACACAGTGACCACCAGTATACTATATATAGCAGTACGGTACGGAAGGCCAATGCTGTACCTACCTCTGTGTCATCATTAAGTATACTATCCATCTACATTCTATACCTGTGGTGCATTTTAGTTTTGCAGTTTGCTGACACAGTGACCACCAGTATACTATATATAGCAGTACGGTACGGAAGGCCACTGCTGTACCTACCTCTGTGTCGTCATTAAGTATACTATCCATCTACATTCTATAGCTGTGGTGCATTTTAGTTTTGCAGTTTGCTGACACAGTGACCACCAGTATATACAGCAGTACGGTACAGAAGGCCACTGCTGTACCTACCTCTGTGTCGTCATTAAGTATACTATCCATCTACATTCTATACCTGTGGTGCATTTTAATTTTGCAGTTTGCTGACACAGTGACCACCAGTATACTATATATAGCAGTACGGTACGGAAGGCCACTGCTGTACCTACCTCTGTGTCGTCATTAAGTATACTATCCATCTACATTCTATAGCTGTGGTGCATTTTAGTTTTGCAGTTTGCTGACACAGTGACCACCAGTATATATAGCAGTACGGTACGGAAGGCCACTGCTGTACCTACCTCTGTGTCGTCATTAAGTATACTATCCATCTACATTCTATACCTGTGGTGCATTTTAGTTTTGCAGTTTACTGACACAGTGACCACCAGTATACTATATATAGCAGTACGGTACGGAAGGCCACTGCTCTACCTACCTCTGTGTCGTCATTAAGTATACTATCCATCTACATTTTATACCTGTGGTGCATTTTAGTTTTGCAGTTTGCTGACACAGTGCCCACCAGTATACTATATATAGCAGTACGGTACAGAAGGCCACTGCTCTACCTACCTCTGTGTCGTCAAGTATACTATCCATCTAGATTCTATACCTGTGGTGCATTTTAGTTTTGCAGTTTGCTGACCGTGACCACCAGTATATATAGCAGTACGGTACGGAAGGCCACTGCTGTACCTACCTCTGTGTCATCAAGTATACTATCCATCCATACCTGTGGTGCATTTCAGTTGTGCGCAGTATATATAGTAGTAGGCCATTGCTATTAATACTGGCATATAATTCCACACATTAAAAAATGGAGAACAAAAATGTGGAGGTTAAAATAGGGAAAGATCAAGATCCACTTCCACCTCGTGCTGAAGCTGCTGCCACTAGTCATGGCCGAGATGATGACATGCCATCAACGTCGTCTGCCAAGGCCGATGCCCAATGTCATAGTAGAGAGCATGTAAAATCCAAAAACCAAAAGTTCAGTAAAATGACCCAAAAATCAAAATTGAAAGCATCTGATGAGAAGCGTAAACTTGCCAATATGCCATTTACGACACGGAGTGGCAAGGAACGGCTGAGGCCCTGGCCTATGTTCATGGCTAGTGGTTCAGATGCACATGAGGATGGAAGCACTCATCCTCTCGCTAGAAAAATGAAAAGACTTAAGCTGGCATAAGCACAGCAAAGAACTGTGCGTTCTTCTAAATCACAAATCTCCAAGGAGAGTCCAATTGTGTCGGTTGCGATGCCTGACCTTCCCAACACTGGACGGGAAGAGCTTGCGCCTTTCACCATTTGCACGCCCCCTGCAAGTGCTGGAAGGAGCACCCGCAGTCCAGTTCCTGATAGTCAAATTGAAGATGTCACTGTTGAAGTACACCAGGATGAGGATATGGGTGTTGCTGGCGCTGGGGAGGAAATTGACAAGGAGGATTCTGATGGTGAGGTGGTTTGTCTAAGTCAGGCACCCGGGGAGACACCTGTTGTCCGTGAGACGAATATGGTCATTGACATGCCTGGTCAAAATACAAAAAAAATCAGCTCTTCGGTGTGGAATTATTTCAACACAAATGCGGACAACAGGTGTCAAGCCGTGTGTTGCCTTTGTCAAGCTGTAATAAGTAGGGGTAAGGACGTTAACCACCTCGGAATATCCTCCCTTATACGTCACCTGCAGCGCATTCATCATAAGTCAGTGACAAGTTCAAAAACTTTGGGTGACAGCGGAAGCAGTCCACTGACCACTAAATCCCTTCCTCTTGTAACCAAGCTCCTGCAAACCACACCACCAACTCCCTCAGTGTCAATTTCCTCCTTACCCAGGAAAGCCAATAGTCTTGCAGCCCATGTCACTGGCAAGTCTGACGAGTCCTCTCCTGCCTGGGATTCCTCCGATACATCCTTGAGTGTAACGCCTACTGCTGCTGGCGCTGCTGTTGTAGCTGCTGGGAGTCGATCGTCATCCCAGAGGGGAAGTCGGAAGACCACTTGTACTACTTCCAGTAAGCAATTGACTGTCCAACAGTTCTTTGCGAGGAAGATGAAATATCACAGCAGTCATCCTGCTGCAAAGCAGATAACTCAGGCATTGGCAGCCTGGGCGGTGAGAAACGTGGTTCCGGTATCCACCGTTAATTCAGAGTCAACTAGAGACTTGATTGAGGTACTGTGTCCCCGGTACCAAATACCATCTAGGTTCCATTTCTCCAGGCAGGAGATACCGAAAATATACACAGACCTCAGAAAAAGAGTCACCAGTGTCCTAAAAAATGCAGTTGTACCCAATGTCCACTTAACCACGGACATGTGGACAAGTGGAGTAGGGCAGACTCAGGACTATATGACTGTGACAGCCCACTGGGTAGATGTATTGCCTCCCGCAGCAAGAACAGCAGCGGCGGCACCAGTAGCAGCATCTCGCAAACGCCAACTCGTTCCTAGGCAGGCTACGCTTTGTATCATCGCTTTCCAGAAGAGGCACACTGCTGACAACCTATTACGGAAACTGAGGAAGATCATCGCAGAATGGCTTACCCCAATTGGACTCTCCTGGGGATTTGTGACATCGGACAATGCCAGCAATATTGTGCGTACATTACATCTGGGCAAATTCCAGCACGTCCCATGTTTTGCACATACATTGAATTTGGTGGTGCAGAATTATTTAAAAAACGACTGGGGCGTGCAAGAGATGCTGTCGGTGGCCCGAAGAATTGCGGGCCACTTTCGGCATTCAGCCACCGCGTACAGAAGACTGGAGCACCACCAAACAGTCCTGAACCTGCCCTGCCATCATCTGAAGCAAGAGGTGGTAACGAGGTGGTCTATATGCTTCAGAGGACGGAGGAGCAGCAAAAGGCCATTCAAGCTTATATACGATATAGGCAAAGGAGGGGGAATGCACCTGACTCAAGCGCAGTGGAGAATGATTTCAACGTTGTGCAAGGTTCTGCAACCCTTTGAACTTGCCACACGTGAAGTCAGTTCAGACACTGCCAGCCTCAGTCAGGTCATTCCCCTCATCAGGCTTTTGCAGAAGAAGCTGGAGACATTGAAGGAGGAGCTAACACGGAGCGATTCCGCTAGGCATGTGGGACTTGTGGATGGAGCCCTTAATTTGCTTAACAAGGATTCACGGGTGGTCAATCTGTTGAAATCAGAGCACTACATTTTGGCCACCGTGCTCGATCCTAGATTTAAAACCTACGTTGGATCTCTCTTTCCGGCAGACACAAGTCTGCAGAGGTTCAAAGACCTGCTTATGAGAAAATTGTCAAGTCAAGCGGAACGTGACCCGTCAACATCTCCTCCTTCACAGTCTCCCGCAACTGGGGGTGCGAGGAAAAGGCTAAGAATTCCGAGCCCACCTGCTGGTGGTGATGCAGGGCAGTCTGGAGCGAGTGCTGACATCTGGTCCGGACTGAAGGACCTGCAACGATTACTGACATGTCGTCTACTGTCACTGCATATGATTCTCTCACCATTGAAAGAATGGTGGAGGATTATATGAGTGACCACATCCAAGTAGGCACGTCAGACAGTCCGTACGTATACTGGCAGGAAAAAGAGGCGATTTGGAGGCCCTTGCACAAACTGGCTTTATTCTACCTAAGTTGCCCTCCCTCCAGTGTGTACTCCGAAAGAGTGTTTAGTGCAGCCGCTCACCTTGTCAGCAATCGGCGTACGAGGTTACTTCCAGAAAATGTGGAGAAGATGATGGTCATCAAAATGAATTATAATCAATTCCTCCGTGGAGACATTCACCAGCAATTGCCTCCAGAAAGTACACAGGGATCTGAGATGGTGGATTCCAGTGAGGACGAATTAATAATCTGTGAGGAGGGGGATGTACACAGTGAAAGGGGTGAGGAATCGGAGGATGATGATGAGGAGGACATCTTGCCTCTGACGAGCCAGTTTGTGCAAGGAGAGATTGATTGCTTCTTTTTTGGTGGGGGCCCAAACCAACCAGTCATTTCAGTCAGTCGTGTGGCAGACCCTGTCGCTGAAATGATGGGTTCGTTAAAGTGTGCATGTCCTGTTTATACAACATAAGGGTGGGTGGGAGGGCCCAAGGACAATTCCATCTTGCACCTCTTTTTTCTTTCATTTTTCTTTGCATCATGTGCTGTTTGGGGACAATTTTTTTGAAGTGCCATCCTGTCTGACACTGCAGTGCCACTCCTAGATGGGCCAGGTGTTTGTGTCGGCCACTTGTGTCGCTTAGCTTAGTCACACAGCGACCTTGGTGCGCCTCTTTTTTTCTTTGCATCATGTGCTGTTTGGGTACAATTTTTTTGAAGTGCCATCCTGTCTGACACTGCATTGCCACTCCTAGATGGGCCAGGTGTTTGTGTCGGCCACTTGTGTCGCTTAGCTTAGTCACACAGCGACCTTGGTGCGCCTCTTTTTTTCTTTGCATCATGTGCTGTTTGGGGACAATTTTTTTGAAGTGCCATCCTGTCTGACACTGCAGTGCCACTCCTAGATGGGCCTGGTGTTTGTGTCGGCCACTTGTGTCGCTTAGCTTAGTCACACAGCGACCTTGGTGCGCCTCTTTTTTTCTTTTCATCATGTGCTGTTTGGGGACTGTTTTTTTGAAGTGCCATCCTGCCTGACACTGCAGTGCCACTCCTAGATGGGCCAAGTGTTTGTGTCGGCCACTTGTGTCGCTTAGCTTAGCCATCCAGCGACCTCGGTGCAAATTTTAGGACTAAAAATAATATTGTGAGGTGTGAGGTGTTCAGAATAGACTAGAAATGAGTGGAAATTATGGTTATTGAGGTTAATAATACTATGGGATCAATTTCTATGATTTAAGCTGTTTTTTAGGGTTTTTTGAAAAAAAACACCCGAATCCAAAACACACCCGAATCCGACAAAAAAATTTCGGTGAGGTTTTGCCAAAACGCGTCCGAATCCAAAACACGGCCGCGGAACCGAATCCAAAACCAAAACACAAAACCCGAAAAATGTCCGGTGCACATCACTAATTATTATTACAGCCTTTATTAGGTAGTACAACAGAGGGTATTTACAGTAGTTGTTCATTTCTCACCCATGCTTTGCTGTCAATGTCGGCTGATTTGTAGTTCCTTATTAAAGCATTAAGCTGATCTTCAGCGTATTACCGGTATGAAGACCGAATCCTTGTATTACGCTGGATTACTCTATAGAGCTCTCAGCTGCTGCCAATATTATGTGTCCCAGCCACCTGTGTTTATTTTACCACAATATAATGCGGGTAGTGTGACCTGAGTATTTGTGCCGTGCTGTGTCACTTCTATGGAGCTCTCTTCGCTGCCGCCGGTGTTAAGCGTCCCACCCGCCTGTGTGTGTCTCACCAGACTGCTAGAGGCTGCTTAGTGCAATTACCGCTCTCTGGCCCAAATATTTTAAACCTTAACAAGAGATAAAGTGAAGACAGATGAAGAGTGATAAATGACCAATCAAGTTCTTATCTGCCATTTTTCAAACACAACCTGTAATATGGCAGTTAGGAAGCTGATTGGCTGATCATTTATCACTCTTTATCCGTCTCCACTTTATCTCTTGTTAAAGCTTAATACATTTGGGCCTCTGTTCTCCGGGACACAGCGTGTGTTGGCGTTCCAATAGTGCTGCCCACTGCTTCCAAACTCGCCATGGAGGGAGGGCGTGGTCTCTTAAGCATTTCTCGGTCTGACCAAGTGTTACTGCTGTTACCTCAGAAGTACTGTACCTTCCCCACTGAGAGGTATCATTATTTATTCAATCATACTCCAATCGGATTCATTCTTAATGAACATATAGTTTTGTTGTTTACGTAAGTAAATAATAGTGCAAGAAAATATATCTATATATCTCAAAAGGTTTTTTTTATATAGATGCATATATATAAATATATATCTCAAAAGACATATAAAAAGACATTAAAGAAAAATAGAAGAAAATGTATATACTGACACACACACAGCAACATTAGCTTGATACATTTTGGCTTGTTACATTTTAATCTATTATTATTACTACATATACATTAGTTACATGTAAAATTCCAATGAAAATAACATGATTTAACTTGATAAAACTTTGATCCAACTATTTAAAAAAAAATTCAGGCTTAAGAAATCCTGGGGGTTATTCAGACCTGATCACTAGCAAGCGTTTTTTGCATCCCTGCGATCAGGTAGTCGCCGCCTACAGGGGGAGGGGTATTTGCTGTGTACAGGTGTGTGATCGCTTGTGCTGGAGAGCTGCACATTAACAGTTTGTGCAGTCTTTGCACAGCCCAGGACTTACTCTGCCGCTGCGATGAATGTGGCTGGAGCTGACGTCAGAAATCCTCTCACAAAACGCCGGAACCCTCCAGCGGTTTTCCGGACACTCTCTAGAAAAGGTCAGTTGCCACCCACAAACGCCCTCTTCCTGTCAATCTCCTTGCGATCGCCGGTGTGTTCGGAATTCTCGCACCATCCCGTCGCTGATCGGCGATCCCCGTTGCTGCGGTCCGTCACGCATGCGCATTGTAGTGCAAATGCATGCGCAGTGCAGACCTCGAAGCCTGTGAGAAAACGCACAGCAGCGATCAGGTCTGAATCGGCCCCCTTGTTTTAATTATTCTTTATATTCATCATTGAAGATTATATTATCAACCTGCCTAAAAACTCCTTGACAATGACTTGACAAAGACTTAAGATAAGTCAAAACACGTTGGTCCAGAGAGCCTTTGACTGAGCATGCTACACCTATATGAACCCAGGAGTATCGCATCTCCCTGAGTGGCATCCAAACAGCCATGAATCACTGTTCAGTATCCTTTGTTTTTATGCCATATAACCCACCCTGGAGACGAATACCATGCTACTGAGGAGGGGATAATCACATATACAGTAAGGATGAATAAAAAGAAACCGCTATATGAGTCATATTGCACTTTTGTACATGTGTGAAGTGAATATAAAAAGGCGAATTGTTCTGTTTGTCTGCTCACGTGGTGATATGGAAATAGCTAAAAGAAACCTTTATGGGATTCATTCACCCCTTTATTGTGTGAGTTAGGTATGCTGTCTTCCTTCGGCAACTGTTGGAATATATGGGGACTGACACCCATTAGTATTTACCCTAAAGGATGTGCTTACAGGGGTTGAACCTACTACACTATGGTTGTTGTTGTTGTTGTTGTTGTTGTTGTTGTTGTTGTTGTTTTCTTCTTAGAGGTACCTTGGCAAAACTAATACTTCAAAACAAACCCAGTTGTTCATTTCAAGTGGAATTAGATACAGTGAGGATTCATCTAAGGACATTGGTTATACATTTTCATGCATTCATTGTATGGTATGTCATTCATTAATTCACCAATTACTGGTATCTATTGTTAGATGCTGCTGAGCACCAATCTCTTTTATGTTTTGTAATATTTTTGTTTATTCTTCTTTTATTGTCTTTTTTACTGCTAAGCCTCATAGAGGAAATTTCATTCACATCAGTGTCTTCTCTAGTGGATCATACAGTTGCCAATGCCTACCACAATCAATTGATCTACTTTTTTATTCTTCTTTTATTGTTGACATAATATAAGAGGGGTTTATCACCACTGTGAGTTGTCATTTGCAAAAACAGTATAAAAGAGTTGCTCCTTTTAATTGTACAACTTCTGTATGTTGAGTTCATTAATATGGATAATATTGACCATCAGGGCCAGCGCTACCATTAGGCAGCTTTAGGCAGCTGCCTATGAGCGCCAGCCACTGGAGGGCGGCACTACACGATGATTAGAAAATGCTTTCTTTATTATTCCCTCCGCCTCAGCTCACCCGAGCTCCTCCTCTTCCTTAAGAGATGAGAAGGGATGTTGCAGCCGCTAAATTGTTATCACTGGTGAGTGTAACCCATCGGGTGATAAGCCAGCTCTTTTTATGTATAGAGTTTTAATGCCCTGTAAAAAGACTGTAGCATTGACAGTCTAGAAGTTCCTCTCTCTGCAGGCAATCCTGCCGCTCCCCCCACCTCAGTGATAGCACCTTGCCTTGCATATTCCTGAGCTGGCCCCCGCTCCATTGAATTGATCCCTGCACTCGCTGCCCCACCCACCTCAATCTCGAGCATGATGCCCGCACCCATCCCCCCTCCTCAAATTGCCGGCTCGGGCATGTGTGTGTGCCCCCCGTGATGAATTGTGGACTCGGCATCATGCCCGCACCCATCCCACTCCGCAAATTGTGGACTCTAATTATGCCCGCACCCACCACCCCACCCCCTGCGGATTGTGGACTTGGCATGATGCCTGCATCCATCCCACCAACCCCCCTAGTGATTGCGGACTCTTGCAGTTTGGCTGGCCCACTCCCCCCCGTTGCAGTGAGTGCAGGTTCGGTTCCCGGCACCCACATGTGACTCTCAGCCAGCCCCCCAGCGACATACTCCCGCAGGTTACCTGCTGACCCCCCTGCTACGAGTGCAGGCTCCAATGTGTTACTCACCACATCCCCCCACCCCATCCTGCCGCGAGTGCAGGCTCCACCATGTTACTATCCCTACCCCTGAGATTTCAGACTCTTTCATGTTAACTGCCCCCCTACACCATACCCCCCACACCGCATATGTTAGCAGCCCCCACCACGATTGCATCACGCATATTACATCTCGACCCCCTCCTGCAATTACACCCCCCACCCTGCATTCACATACCCAGCATATATTCTCCCCCCTATGCTATATTTAGCGGCGTATCAGGGTGGCATATAGATATTTTACCTGTGTGCATATACTGTATATATAGGTGAGACTGCATACATCATGTGTGTGTGTATATATATATATATAGATATATAGATATAGATATATATATATATATATAGTGTATATGTATGTGTATATATAAAATATATCATACATGATGTACTGTATACACACTGTTATATCATGATCTATACACTTTCAATAGTGTGTATGTAGAGATGAAATTACATCATTCATACATGTATGTAGGTGGTAGGGGGTAGTCTATAGATCATGAGCCTCTGTGTATATGCATATAGATGAGACAGCTTACTTCAGGTACATCGTGTATCTGTATGTAGATGGGACTGTATAAATCATGTACCTCTATGTGAGCATTGTACCTTAGGCAGCTGTGTGCTTTGCTTGTGAGGCAGTCACTCCATGATCACCCATGTTGAATCTGCCGGGCCAGGGCTGGAGCCGCATGTTCGGTGCCTGTCTTCCCCTCCTGCTCTGCTCGCTCCCCTTCCCTCGACTCCATGACTGGAAAGAAGATCCACTCCCTCAGACTTGTGGGGAGCTGCTGGAGTCCGAGGAAGAGGCTATGACTGGGGAGCAGCACCTTCACCTGGGGTGGGAAGGGCTTTGTTAAACACCAGATGATCTGCCAGCCCCCTCCCAGCATGCCCTGACAGACACCAGCGACAGGGAGTCCAAGCCCGGCAGTCTCTACCCCGTGCACAATTGCATTTTAAAGGGCACTTTGAGGCTGTCCACCCTCATCCAGAGCCACAGCATTAGCCAGAACAACCACAGTCAGTGCCTCACACCTGAGCTGGCTGCCATTCATTTGACCAGCAAGAGATTTGCAGCGGCAGCGCCTCTCTAGTTCTGTAGATGGCCAAACTAACATGGCAAAACATTAATATGTGAATATAAATATATATTATAAGTGGCACTTATAAGACGCTGACTTCACTCTTTTTCACCTGAGGGGCTGGGTATTAAGGGGAGGGCGGCAGCTGACAATTTGCCTAGGGTGCTGAGAAACCTTGCACCGGCCCTGTTGATCATGTAGGTGCCTTCCATAATCAATTCATCAATCTTTTTTATTTTATTTTTGTCTTATTACCACTAGGCCTCACCTCACTGCCACGTAGCTTAATCAACCAGTTAGCTTGGTGCAGCCTTTTGACCTATACTAGATGAACACAATATTACGAGCTGTAAGGTGGTTAAAATTGTGTGGAAATGTCTGGAATTTAATGTTATTGAGGGTAATAATTAGAGATGAGCGGGTTCGGGTTTTACTCGGATTTACTCGGTTCTCAAAACGGCATCTTATTGGCTATCCAAAACAAGAGATATCCGTGAGCCAATAAGATCCCGTTCTGAGAACCGAGTAAATCCGCGTAAAACCAAGTAAAAACGAACCCGCTCATCTCTAGTAATAATACTCTAGTAGCACAAAAGGCTCAAATTATGTAATTTTAGATTTTTGGGTGAATTTTTCAAAAATATGCAAAACCAAAACCAAAATCAGTTACATATGAAATCCAAAACCAAATTCAAAACCAAAACCAAATGACAAATTAGAGCCAAAACCAGCACATCTCTAATACTAACTAGTTGTAGAGTTACAGTATTTGATTTCAGAATCAGATGAGTGTAAATCACATAAAAAATAAGTTAAAATAGCTAGATTTTGCAACTCTTGAATAAATATGACCTACTGTTGTGTAATAATATGGATTATGAAAGAAATTATTTTGCAGTGCATCAACTTTTCTATGTAATAGATGGTTTTAACAGGAGAAAAATATCTCTGCACAGGTGGGTAACAAGTGCTCACATTAAATTTTGCACTTCAAGGAGAGACATTGAAAATGTTGTACATCTTAAGGGATATTATAGGATTACAAAAAGTGTTAAAATGCACCTTAAACTGAGAAATATTTAATGGGGAGAAAAACAAACCAGAGTAATTTTCTCTTTGTATTTTTCCTTTCATCCAGCTGCTCACATAATGATAGCTCTATACAGGTATTACTGCTTGCAATGCTGGGAAAACAAAGCATTTCCTCCACAAATAGTTGTTTATCAGCCAGGGAGGCCAGGAGAAGCGAGTTATTAGTAGGCTTCCCCTTGATATTTGTTCTTTGTGAAAGTCAGACATTTCAAGCTTCTGAGTTATCGTTTAAAGTTCACACAATTTATGTGCTATAATCATAGATTGTTTTTATTTATAGAAAAGGTTGCAGAGCTCAAAGCCACAATTATATTGTTGAACTTATATTTTATTAGTAAAGTTTGGCCAACCATTGCACAATGTTTGACCCACACTCTAAATAAGTCAAAGATCCGATTGGAGTTTGATTTTGATGGCCCTAGTTACATGCTACAGTGCCCGTTAAAGGGTGCATTGTCACTTCTTTTTGAGGTCATGGTTATGCCTATTCATACTAGAGATGTGTGCGGACCAGCATGCCTATAGTGTGATGAAACCCTCTCCCAGGCAAGATACAAGGAGTTTGCAAACTTCTTTGCAGATAAAGTATCTGACATCCAGGCTGGAATCTCCACAGTGCCATCAAAGGAGTTCCAAACTACAGTACAAAGCCTGCCAATGCAAGCCACTTGTCTTCATGAACCAGCTGTGACTCAATGGATGTAAAAGACATTGCTGAAATTGCCCAAATATTGCATCCCACTACTTATGAGCTGGACCCTGCCTCAACCAAGCTTCTAATTGAGTGTATGGACATAATTGGCCCTGTATTTGCAAAAAAAATGTCCAATGCTCTTTGCAGACAGGCAGGTTTCCTGAACCAGTAAAGGAAGCAATTGTTAGACTTCTTAAAAAACTAATTTAGATTCCAACTACATGACCAAGTACAGACCAGTATCAAACCTTCCTTTTCTAGGAAAGGTGATTGAGAAAGTGGTTACAACTCAACTGGAAACTACCTGACAAGACATGATATTTATGATCCAATTCCAATCAGGATTCAGGAGAAAACATAGCACTGAGAGAGCCCAGTTATATGTGTTTAATGACCTTCTGATGGCAAAAGGCTTTAAGCTCCACTGGGGCATGGACTGATGTGAATGGCCAAATATTTTCTGTAAAGTGCTGTGGAATATGGGTGCACTATATAAATAACTGGTAATAAATAAATAAGAGACAGAGGTGACTGTTTAATCTTAATACTTTAATCTGCAGCATTTGATACCATGGACGATGGGATTCTGATTGAGTACTTGAATTTTTTTTGTGGACTGAATGGCAAAGTCCTTAGCTGGTTCAAATAATTTCTTCTTGGCAGGTCCAGGAGAGTTCTGTCTGAAATATACTCATCTTCACTAGTGCCTCTGCTATGTGGTGTTCCACAAGGTTCTATACTATCCCACAAGGTTCTATACTATCTTTTTGCAGTATACATGCTACTACTGAGTGAAATAATCAGGTGCCATTGCCTGGTCTACCACTGCTTTGCAGATAATACATAAATGTACCTTTCATTTGCTCCAGGTACTAAGAACCCAATAATAACAACCCTAAATGTGTCTAGCTGAGCTTCAGTAGTGGATGAGTACCTTTTAGATGTGACTGAATCCTGATAAAATATAGGTCCTTATGATCAGACCTCAACATGAAAGGACAAGACTGCAGCATAGCAATCCAACTGGATTTACACTCAGGGGTTCAGAATTAGAAAACACTGAACATGTGCAGAATCTTGGCATTATCCTTGATGGTGGCTTGACACTTAAACATCAGATAGCCACAATCAAATCCTCATTCTTTCATCTTACGAACATATCTTACATCAAGCAATTCCCTCTGAAGATCTGCCAAAATGTATACATGCATTTGTATCATCTCAATTAAACTACTGCAATGCCATCTACCTTGGTCTCCCAGCAAAATAATTGCTCCTCTTACAGCTGGTACAAAATGCAGCTGCCAGGCTGTTAACCAGCCAGACCTGTTCCAGCCACATAACACCCATTCTCTACTCCCACCACTGGCTGCCTGTTGGCAAATCGTTTACATGACCAGGGCACAAGGTACCTGAAGCAGCTTCTGATACCCCGCTTGATTACTGCAATCTGTAGTTGAAGGACTTTTAGCAGTACCTAAAATCTCCCGGAATTCATCTGTGGGTTGAGGTTTTAGCCATGCAGCTCCGATTCTATGGAACTCGCTTCCCCACATAGTTTGCGAGGCCTCCACACTAGAATCCTTCAAAAACAAACTCAAGACTGTCCTGTTTTTCTTAATGTCCCTTTAGTATCTCCATGTTCTCTCTATTTTATTAAAAGCTTTTCTGTACCTCACTGTTTCTCAACTGAATCTGTTAAGCAGCTTGAATCCTATTGAAAGAGCACTACATAAATAAAATTCTGATTCTGATTATTATTATTATTATTATTATTATTATCGAAACAGATGGAAGAGAGGACCTCTTTGGTTATGAGCCACAGCCAACGATGAGAGGCAAAGGGGTCCACTGTCTTTGTAGATCCTTAAATGCAATAATGTAACTTATAATAGAGGTGAAAGAACTTCCATCATTTTGTTCTAAGAAATACTTAGAGTACTTCCTTCATGAGTTCTATTTTCATCTTGTGAAGTCTTATTTCAGTTGGAACTATGACATCAATAAAGTTTGATTTTCCATCTTTTCTTTATGTCCATCCTCTTCCGTCATGTTGTGTACAGGTTTAGCCAGCAGTGATCTATATACTAAATACATAAAATGTTATTTAGAGTTGGGCTAGTCTAAAAAAGTATAGTGGAATGCAAGCCACAAACGTGCCATAAAATAGTAGAGATGAGTGTAATACCCTATATTTGTAGGGATTTTTTTCTTTTTTTTTCTTCTCGGGTAATAGAGCCCCTTTTACACTGTATAGATGCAAATGGCCCATAGACTAGCAAGGGTTGTGTGATAGATGCCTGACAACTCTTGACATGGAAGAAAAGAAATGGGCATCTCAATTCCTTCCACAAACATTCCCCCTTTCTCAGCAACAGCCAGCCCCGGGAAATGGAGCCGGCAGCGATTGGACCCCCTGCAGTTGCAGGGCAGAAGAGCACTGAGTTTGGCGCCTTCAGCCCTCCAAAATTATCCCCCCGGTCTCAATAACAGCAAGCCCGGGAATTGGGGCCCCGTGCTGATTGGACCCCTGAAGTTGCAGGGGAGAAGAACTCTGGGGTGGGCGACGACCGGCGGGGAGATCCAGTAAAAAGAGAGACTGTGGGTGGAGTAGAGGAGACTTTCCCCTTTAAAAGAAACTGCTGCCAGCGGCGGAGAAAAGGGGGACCAGGGAGCTGGAGGACGGAGCTGATCGACTTGCTGCCCGAAGGAAAAGAAGATCGCTTACCCGGCCGGGTGAGGAGATGGGTCTGCTGCTTGCCGAATACCCAGTGCTGCCTGTCTGACCAGAGGAGAAGAGTTGTCCCGAGTGCTGCCGGATGAAGGGGAGGACCATCACGGAAGACCAGAGCGGTGCGGAGGATCGGTGATGGGGAGAAGCAGGCATCGCATAGGACGACCGCCGCAGAGGACCCTGGTGACCCGTGACGCCGACCTGACGCCTGCGGAGAGGAAGAAGACGCCGCGACGGACCCCTGCAGCTGGCGAGGACGTCAGTAACCGAGCCAAGAGACGGAGGAGTGGATCCAGGGGCCGACATCTGCTCAATTCCCGGTGCGGTGCTCAGCATCCCGGGGAATCCTGAAGTTGCGGAAGGTCGGAGGTGGCAGAAGCGCCGCAGCTAGTGGTGAGAACAAGCTACAACCCTTCCGCTGCCACACTCTGCACTGTTAACCCCTTCCGCTGCCAGAACTCTGCATATTGGGGAAGAAGTTAGTTAAAGGGTAGGCGCCCCTGTAGCTGTTTCACCCCCCCCCCCCACCCCAGTTAACCCACCCGCTGCTGCACTCTGCCATGGACACCTTCCGCTGCCCAGAACTCTGCAAACGGGGAACCAGTTAATTTTTTTTCTTTTTAAAGGGCAAACTCCGCCCAGCAGTGCTTCGCAGTAGATATATTTAAATAAGGGGTAGGCTCTCCTTCCTAGTGCCCCACAAGCTAAGTTAAATTGTGGGGAAGGACACCCTACAGTAGCTGTGCCCCTGCAATTATGTACAAACAGGGGTAGGCACCCTTAGAGCTAATGGTGCCCGTATCTAGAGTTAATGCACTGATCTGATATTGAGTTATGCTGAAATTGATAGTTCTTCTATGTTAACTCCGCCCAGCAGTGTTATAGCTAATGTTTATACATTGATCCACTACAAGGGAATGCTGGTATTGATAGTCCTTCTATGTTAACTCTGCCCAGCAGTGTTATAGCTAATGTTTATACATTGATCCACTACAAGGGAATGCTGGTATTGATAGTTCTTCTATGCTAACTCCGCCCAGCAGTGTTATAGCTAATGTTTATGCATTGATCCACTACAAGGGAATGCTGGTATCAATAGTTCTTCTATGCTAACTCCGCCCAGCAGTGTTATAGCTAATGTTTATGCATTGATCCACTACAAGGGAATGCTGGTATTGATAGTTCTTCTATGCTAACTCCACCCAGCAGTGTTATAGCTAATGTTTATACATTGATCCACTACAAGGGAATGCTGGTATTGATAGATCTTCTATGTTAACTCCGCCCAGCAGTGTTATAGCTAATGTTTATGCATTGATCCACTACAAGGGAATGCTGGTATTGATAGATCTTCTATGTTAACTCCGCCCAGCAGTGTTATAGCTAATGTTTATGCATTGATCCACTACAAGGGAATGCTGGTATTGATAGTTCTTCTATGTTAACTCCGCCCAGCAGTGTTATAGCTAATGTTTATACATTGATCCACTACAAGGGAATGCTGGTATCAATAGTTCTTCTATGCTAACTCCGCCCAGCAGTGTTATAGTAATGTTTATGCATTGACAAGGGAATGCTGATGCTGGTTACCTGAGACTGTAGTTTAGAAGCCATAACCAGCTTGCTTCATTACCTGCCACCTGTATTGCTAATGCTGGTTACCTGAGACTGTTGTTTAGAAACCAAAACCAGCCTGCTTCAATTGTGCACAAGTTACCTGCTTACCTGCCACCTGTATTGCTAATGCTGGTTACCTGAGACTGTTGTTTAGAAGCCAAAACCAGCTTGCTTCAATTGTGCACAAGTTACCTGCTTAGCTGCCACCTGTATTGCTAACGCTGGTTACCTGAGACTGTTGTTTAGAAGCCATAACCAGCCTGCTTCAATTGTGCACAAGTTACCTGCTTACCTGCCACCTGTATTGCTGACGCTGGTTACCTGAGACTGTTGTTTAGAAGCCATAACCAGCTTGCTTCAATTGTGCACAAGTTACCTGCTTACCTGCCACCTGTATTGCTAACGCTGGTTACCTGAGACTGTAGTTTAGAAGCCATAACCAGCCTGCTTCAATTGTGCACAAGTTACCAGCTTACCTGCTACCTGTATTGCTAACGCTGGTTACCTGAGACTGTAGTTTAGAAGCCATAACCAGCCTGCTTCAATTGTGCACAAGTTACCTGCTTACCTGCTACCTGTATTGCTAACGCTGGTTACCTGAGACTGTTGTTTAGAAGCCATAACCAGCTTGCTTCAATTGTGCACAAGTTACCTGCTTACCTGCCACCTGTATTGCTAACGCTGGTTACCTGAGACTGTAGTTTAGAAGCCAAAACCAGCCTGCTTCAATTGTGCACAAGTTACCTGCTTACCTGCCACCTGTATTGCTGACGCTGGTTACCTGAGACTGTTGTTTAGAAGCCATAACCAGCCTGCTTCAATTGTGCACAAGTTACCTGCTTACCTGCCACCTGTATTGCTAACGCTGGTTACCTGAGACTGTAGTTTAGAAGCCAAAACCAGCCTGCTTCAATTGTGCACAAGTTACCTGCTTACCTGCCACCTGTATTGCTGACGCTGGTTACCTGAGACTGTTGTTTAGAAGCCATAACCAGCTTGCTTCAATTGAGCACAAGTTACCTGCTTACCTGCCACCTGTATTGCTAACGCTGGTTACCTGAGACTGTTATTTAGAAGCCATAACCAACGTTTCTCCAGCCACTCCCGCGTTTTTCCCAGAAACGGCAGCGTTTTTTGACACACACCCATAAAACGGCCAGTTTCCGCCCAGAAACACCCATTTCCTGTCAATCACACTACTATCACCAGAACAAAGAGATTTCTTCGTTAAGCCGTGAGTAAAAAATAGTACCAAACTTTTTAGCAAATTTACTTGGCGCAGACGCACTGCAAACATTGCGCATGCGCAGTTTGCGACAAATCGCTCCGTTGCGAAAAAAAATAACGAGAGAACAACTCGGAATGAGGGCCATAGTGCACACCTTTTACTTTTTGTACTAGATTGTATTAGTTTGTGATTCAATAAAGTTAAATACCTTTTACCCACTGGCATTGTATCAGTGATTTATATACTGTAGCAGCTATACACTTAGCTGAGCACAGGTACAGCTTTGCTTACTTCCTTATATTCTGGGGATAGGGTCTTCTCTAGTGTACCCTGCAGCTGGTATTTCCATTAGGATGGGTTAGCACAGTTCCCCTTTTCTTATTGTAACCCATCTCTTAGCTTGGTGCTGCGACTGGTAACTCCCTCCCTTCCTCTCCTTGCAGCACCTATGCACACAGTTTGGGGGAAGGGGAGGTGAGGGCAGCAGAACCAGTAAATCTAAATGTTTAATTTTATTGTCCCCTTTACATTTATACACTCATGAATAGGTGGGTAGAGGCCCCAGTTCATTGCTTTTCCCAGGGCCTGCATTGCTGTTAAGATGGCCCTGGCTGTATTGCAGGGTTCCCAGGGAGAGGTGAGCACTGGGGTTCGT
The DNA here is from genome assembly GCF_028390025.1 of Pseudophryne corroboree. Classification (NCBI taxonomy): domain Eukaryota; kingdom Metazoa; phylum Chordata; class Amphibia; order Anura; family Myobatrachidae; genus Pseudophryne; species Pseudophryne corroboree. Next base: position 215,929,230 of record NC_086448.1, read on the forward strand.
ACCCAGCAGCAGCCCACTCGGTGTTATGTGTCCTGTGCCTGCTCTCCATTAACTGTTCCCATCTCCGGTCTCCCCTCCTCTGTGTCAGATGCCCCCCTGCCTTGTTCCCTCTGTTCTCCCTGCTCCAGCTGCCTTGTTCCCCTGGTACCCCCTATGCTATCTGCCTCCCTGCTATCTGCCTCTGTACCCCCTCTGCTAGCTGCCCCTGTGTCCCCTCTTAGATATGATCTATGGTAGAGATTTGAGATGTAATTAATGACAGTGGGAAAACATATATGTTTTCCCCCTTGAAAAACCAAAAGGGAAAACATATATGGTGTGCGTATGTGTGTTAATGTGTTTGTGTGTGTATAAACACTAATGACTTACATAATAATTAGAGATGAGCGGGTTCGGTTTCTCTGAATCCGAACCCGCCCGAACTTCATGTTTTTTTACACGGGTCCGAGCGACTCGGATGTTCCCGCCTTGCTCGGTTAACCCGAGCGCGCCCGAACGTCATCATCACGCTGTCGGATTCTCGCGAGGCTCGGATTCTATCGCGAGACTCGGATTCTATATAAGGAGCCGCGCGTCGCGGCCATTTTCACACGTGCATTGAGATTGATAGGGAGAGGACGTGGCTGGCGTCCTCTCCGTTTAGAAATTAAAATAGATAGGAGAGTGAGAGTGAGACACTTCATTTACTTACTGGAGCTTAGGAGGAGTTATACTAGTGACTGATGACCAGTGACCTGACCACCAGTGCAGTTTTATAATTTATTATTTAATAATCCGTTCTGTTCTTGTTCTCTGCCTGAAAAAAACGATACACAGTGACTCAGTCACACTCACATACCATATCTGTGCTCAGCCCAGTGTGCTGCATCATCTATGTATAATATCTGACTTTGCTCACACAGCTTAATTGTGGGGGAGACTGGGGAGCAGTTATAGGTTATAGCAGGAGCCAGGAGTACATATTAAACAGTGCACACTTTTGCTGCCAGAGTGCCACTGCCAGTGTGACTGACCACTGACCACTGTGACCAGTGACCTGACCACACTGACCACCAGTATAGTATATTGTGATTGTCTGCCTGAAAAAGTACACTCGTCGTGTGACTTGTGTGGTGTTTTTTTATTCTATAAAAATTAAAAAACTCATTCTGCTGACAGACAGTGTCCAGCAGGTCCGTCATTATATAATATATACCTGTCCGGCTGCAGTAGTGATATATATATATTTTTTATATCATTATTTATCATCCAGTCTATACTAGCAGCAGACACAGTACGGTAGTTCACGGCTGTAGCTACCTCTGTGTCGGCACTCGGCAGTCCATCCATAATTGTATACCACCTACCCGTGGTTTTTTTTTTCTTTCTTCTTTATACATACTACATCTCATTATCATCCAGTCTATATTAGCAGCAGACACAGTACAGTACGGTAGTCCACGGCTGTAGCTACCTCTGTGTCGGCACTCGGCAGTCCATCCATAATTGTATACCACCTACCCGTGGTTTTTTTTTTTTTCTTCTTTATACATACTACATCTCATTATCATCCAGTCTATATTAGCAGCAGACACAGTACGGTAGTCCACGGCTGTAGCTACCTCTGTGTCGGCACTCGGCAGTCCATCCATAATTGTATACCACCTACCCGTGTTTTTTTTTTCTTTCTTCTTTATACATTACATACTACATCTCATTATCATCCAGTCTATATTAGCAGCAGACACAGTACGGTAGTCCACGGCTGTAGCTACCTCTGTGTCGGCACTCGGCAGTCAATCCATAATTGTATACCACCTACCCGTGGTTTTTTTTTTCTTTCTTCTTTATACATACTACATCTCATTATCATCCAGTCTATATTAGCAGCAGACACAGTACAGTACGGTAGTCCACGGCTGTAGCTACCTCTGTGTCGGCACTCGGCAGTCCATCCATAATTGTATACCACCTACCCGTGGTTTTTTTTTTCTTTCTTCTTTATACATTACATACTACATCTCATTATCATCCAGTCTATATTAGCAGCAGACACAGTACGGTAGTCCACGGCTGTAGCTACCTCTGTGTCGGCACTCGGCAGTCCATCCATAATTGTATACCACCTACCCGTGTTTTTTTCTTTCTTTCTTCTTTATACATACTACATCTCATTATCAACCAGTCTATATTAGCAGCAGACACAGTACGGTAGTCCACGGCTGTAGCTACCTCTGTGTCGGCACTCGGCAGTCCATCCATAATTGTATACCACCTACCCGTGGTTTTTTTTTCTTTCTTCTTTATACATACTACATCTCATTATCATCCAGTCTATATTAGCAGCAGACACAGTACAGTACGGTAGTCCACGGCTGTAGCTACCTCTGTGTCGGCACTCAGCAGTCCATCCATAATTGTATACCACCTACCCGTGGTTTTTTTTTTCTTTCTTCTTTATACATACTACATCTCATTATCATCCAGTCTATATTAGCAGCAGACACAGTACAGTACGGTAGTCCACGGCTGTAGCTACCTCTGTGTCGGCACTCGGCAGTCCATCCATAATTGTATACCACCTACCCGTGGTTTTTTTTTCTTTCTTCTTTATACATTACATAGTACATCTCATTATCATCCAGTCTATATTAGCAGCAGACACAGTACGGTAGTCCACGGCTGTAGCTACCTCTGTGTCGGCACTCGGCAGTCCATCCATAATTGTATACCACCTACCCGTGGTTTTTTTTTCTTTCTTCTTTATACATACTACATCTCATTATCATCCAGTCTATATTAGCAGCAGACACAGTACAGTACGGTAGTCCACAGCTGTAGCTACGTCTGTGTCGGCACTCGGCAGTCCATCCATAATTGTATACCACCTACCCGTGGTTTTTTTTTTCTTTCTTCTTTATACCTACTACATCTCATTATCATCCAGTCTATATTAGCAGCAGACACAGTACAGTACGGTAGTCCACGGCTGTAGCTACCTCTGTGTCGGCACTCGGCAGTCCATCCATAAGTATACTAGTATCCATCCATCTCCATTGTTTACCTGAGGTGCCTTTTAGTTGTGCCTATTAAAATATGGAGAACAAAAATGTTGAGGTTCCAAAATTAGGGAAAGATCAAGATCCACTTCCACCTCGTGCTGAAGCTGCTGCCACTAGTCATGGCCGAGATGATGAAATGCCAGCAACGTCGTCTGCCAAGGCCGATGCCCAATGTCATAGTACAGAGCATGTCAAATCCAAAACACCAAATATCAGTAAAAAAAGGACTCCAAAACCTAAAATAAAATTGTCGGAGGAGAAGCGTAAACTTGCCAATATGCCATTTTCCACATGGAGTGGCAAGGAACGGCTGAGGCCCTGGCCTATGTTCATGGCTAGTGGTTCAGCTTCACATGAGGATGGAAGCACTCAGCCTCTCGCTAGAAAACTGAAAAGACTCAAGCTGGCAAAAGCACCACAAAGAACTGTGCGTTCTTCGAAATCCCAAATCCACAAGGAGAGTCCAATTGTGTCGGTTGCGATGCCTGACCTTCCCAACACTGGACGTGAAGAGCATGCGCCTTCCACCATTTGCACGCCCCCTGCAAGTGCTGGAAGGAGCACCCGCAGTCCAGTTCCTGATAGTCAGATTGAAGATGTCAGTGTTGAAGTACACCAGGATGAGGAGGATATGGGTGTTGCTGGCGCTGGGGAGGAAATTGACCAGGAGGATTCTGATGGTGAGGTGGTTTGTTTAAGTCAGGCACCCGGGGAGACACCTGTTGTCCGTGGGAGGAATAGGGCCATTGACATGCCTGGTCAAAATACAAAAAAAATCAGCTCTTCGGTGTGGAAGTATTTCACCAGAAATGCGGACAACATTTGTCAAGCCGTGTCTTGCCTTTGTCAAGCTGTAATAAGTAGGGGTAAGGACGTTAACCACCTCGGAACATCCTCCCTTATACGTCACCTGCAGCGCATTCATAATAAGTCAGTGACAAGTTCAAAAACTTTGGGTGACAGCGGAAGCAGTCCACTGACCAGTAAATCCCTTCCTCTTGTAACCAAGCTCACGCAAACCACCCCACCAACTCCCTCAGTGTCAATTTCCTCCTTACCCAGGAATGCCAATAGTCCTGCAGGCCATGTCACTGGCAATTCTGACGAGTCCTCTCCTGCCTGGGATTCCTCCGATGCATCCTTGAGTGTAATGCCTACTGCTGCTGGCGCTGCTGTTGTTGCTGCTGGGAGTCGATCGTCATCCCAGAGGGGAAGTCGTAAGCCCACTTGTACTACTTCCAGTAAGCAATTGACTGTCCAACAGTCCTTTGCGAGGAAGATGAAATATCACAGCAGTCATCCTGCTGCAAAGCGGATAACTGAGGCCTTGACAACTATGTTGGTGTTAGACGTGCGTCCGGTATCCGCCGTTAGTTCACAGGGAACTAGACAATTTATTGAGGCAGTGTGCCCCCGTTACCAAATACCATCTAGGTTCCACTTCTCTAGGCAGGCGATACCGAGAATGTACACGGACGTCAGAAAAAGACTCACCAGTGTCCTAAAAAATGCAGTTGTACCCAATGTCCACTTAACCACGGACATGTGGACAAGTGGAGCAGGGCAGGGTCAGGACTATATGACTGTGACAGCCCACTGGGTAGATGTATGGACTCCCGCCGCAAGAACAGCAGCGGCGGCACCAGTAGCAGCATCTCGCAAACGCCAACTCTTTCCTAGGCAGGCTACGCTTTGTATCACCGGTTTCCAGAATACGCACACAGCTGAAAACCTCTTACGGCAACTGAGGAAGATCATCGCGGAATGGCTTACCCCAATTGGACTCTCCTGTGGATTTGTGGCATCGGACAACGCCAGCAATATTGTGTGTGCATTAAATATGGGCAAATTCCAGCACGTCCCATGTTTTGCACATACCTTGAATTTGGTGGTGCAGAATTTTTTTAAAAACGACAGGGGCGTGCAAGAGATGCTGTCGGTGGCCAGAAGAATTGCGGGACACTTTCGGCGTACAGGCACCACGTACAGAAGACTGGAGCACCACCAAAAACTACTGAACCTGCCCTGCCATCATCTGAAGCAAGAAGCCTATACAATTGAGCACGATATAGGAAGTGGAATGCACCTGAGTCAAGCGCAGTGGAGAATGATTTCAACGTTGTGCAAGGTTCTGATGCCCTTTGAACTTGCCACACGTGAAGTCAGTTCAGACACTGCCAGCCTGAGTCAGGTCATTCCCCTCATCAGGCTTTTGCAGAAGAAGCTGGAGACATTGAAGGAGGAGCTAACACGGAGCGATTCCGCTAGGCATGTGGGACTTGTGGATGGAGCCCTTAATTCGCTTAACAAGGATTCACGGGTGGTCAATCTGTTGAAATCAGAGCACTACATTTTGGCCACCGTGCTCGATCCTAGATTTAAAGCCTACCTTGGATCTCTCTTTCCGGCAGACACAAGTCTGCTGGGGTTGAAAGACCTGCTGGTGAGAAAATTGCCAAGTCAAGCGGAACGCGACCTGTCAACATCTCCTCCTTCACATTCTCCCGCAACTGGGGGTGCGAGGAAAAGGCTCAGAATTCCGAGCCCACCCGCTGGCGGTGATGCAGGGCAGTCTGGAGCGACTGCTGATGCTGACATCTGGTCCGGACTGAAGGACCTGACAACGATTACGGACATGTCGTCTACTGTCACTGCATATGATTCTCTCACCATTGAAAGAATGGTGGAGGATTATATGAGTGACCGCATCCAAGTAGGCACGTCACACAGTCCGTACTTATACTGGCAGGAAAAAGAGGGAATTTGGAGGCCCTTGCACAAACTGGCTTTATTCTACCTAAGTTGCCCTCCCACAAGTGTGTACTCCGAAAGAGTGTTTAGTGCCGCCGCTCACCTTGTCAGCAATCGGCGTACGAGGTTACATCCAGAAAATGTGGAGAAGATGATGTTCATTAAAATGAATTATAATCAATTCCTCCGTGGAGACATTGACCAGCAGCAATTGCCTCCACAAAGTACACAGGGAGCTGAGATGGTGGATTCCAGTGGGGACGAATTGATAATCTGTGAGGAGGGGGATGTACACGGTGATATATCGGAGGATGATGATGAGGTGGACATCTTGCCTCTGTAGAGCCAGTTTGTGCAAGGAGAGATTAATTGCTTCTTTTTTGGTGGGGGTCCAAACCAACCCGTCATTTCAGTCACAGTCGTGTGGCAGACCCTGTCACTGAAATGATGGGTTGGTTAAAGTGTGCATGTCCTGTTTATACAACATAAGAACATAAGGGTGGGTGGGAGGGCCCAAGGACAATTCCATCTTGCACCTCTTTTTTCTTTCATTTTTCTTTGCGCCATGTGCTGTTTGTGGAATGTTTTTTGGAAGGGCCATCCTGCGTGACACTGCAGTGCCACTCCTAGATGGGCCCGGTGTTTGTGTCGGCCACTAGGGTCGCTTATCTTACTCACACAGCTACCTCATTGCGCCTCTTTTTTTCTTTGCGTCATGTGCTGTTTGGGGAGGGTTTTTTGGAAGGGCCATCCTGCGTGACACTGCAGTGCCACTCCTAGATGGGCCCGGTGTTTGTGTCGGCCACTAGGGTCGCTTATCTTACTCACACAGCTACCTCATTGCGCCTCTTTTTTTCTTTGCGTCATGTGCTGTTTGGGGAGGGTTTTTTGGAAGGGCCATCCTGCGTGACACTGCAGTGCCACTCCTAGATGGGCCCGGTGTTTGTGTCGGCCACTAGGGTCGCTTATCTTACTCACACAGCTACCTCATTGCGCCTCTTTTTTTCTTTGCGTCATGTGCTGTTTGGGGAGGGTTTTTTGGAAGGGACATCCTGCGTGACACTGCAGTGACACTCCTAGATGGGCCCGGTGTTT